>NC_079425.1:2477801-2607801 GCF_026213295.1 Gadus chalcogrammus
TCACATACAATTCTCCTAGAGGAAGAAGGGATCGAAGAAAATTAGCGAGAGAGAGAGAGAGAGAGAGAGAGAGAGAGAGAGAGAGAGAGAGAGAGAGAGAGAGAGAGAAAAAATCAAAAACAAGAGCAAAGCTCCGGTGCGGGCGTCGTTTTCCCACAACGGGAACAGGAAGTATTCAAGTGTTCCTGCCAGGTTCCACTACAGCGCTGAGCCCCCCCCCCCCAACCCCTCGGAGACACAGGAAGGGGAAGTTAATTGAAAGTGGGCCGTGTTCTCTAAAGCTACTGTCAGTCCCACTCAGGCGGCAGGCGAAGCCCCAATAGCCAAGCGGCTTTAGCCAGAGCCAACTCCTCCGCTGTGTTTTTACCACGCCGTCAGGGCGGCGATGGAGATAGCGATGGAGGCAGAGGGAGAGGTAGGGGGCTTCAGAGGCGGCCGGGGGGGGGGGGGGGGGGCGGCGGGGCTCTCCAGCGTTCTGCCAGAGCCGTGTTTGCTCAGTCAAAATACATCCAACTCCAATAAGCTGTACCCTGCAGATGTATTTTTGTATTTACAACTGTATATATATATCGGGAGAATCGTTCCTGCAGCACCACACAGTTGTATTTCTATTATCTGAGTTTATTTGGAAGGAGAATGGGAGAGAGTGAAGGATTACTACGGCTAGGCTTCCAGTTCTTCCGGCGAGAACACACCTACACATACGAATTATCCTTGCAAATGAGACCCATGCAGGCCCACACACTAGTTATGCATTTTGAACCGAGTATGTATGCATTGTGCTGGTTTAACTGAATCATTCATGGGATGTTAAAAACCCAAATAAAAAACAGGAGAAGACAGATCTTTAAAAACACTCACTGAGCAACAGAGGCTAGATTAGTCTAGTTTTTAGCAATCAAAAAAAGAATGGGCTCAAAATGGCCTACTCTAGAACTCATTACAGAGCATGTTTCCTCCAAAAAAGAAACAAAGAAAATAAACTACAAGGAGAAGAAAATCTGAGAATCTTTGAAAAAAGAAAAATATAATCTTTGAATAAATATCTTAATAAGGCTTTAAAATAACCAAAATAAGAAAAAACTTTAACTTCATATTTTTGGGAACAATGCACTGCAAATGTAACTAGAGACAACAATAAGGTATAACTTAGCTGATTAATGGGGGAAAGTAATGCTACAGAAAGAGACAATTATTACAATTTACTCTTCTTTAAAGGCCATATAATTGTGAAATAAAACATCATACAATGGCCAACACTTTGATCATAAAGCCCAATTCAAAACCCCACAAGTTATATTAACCTATTACCGAGGAGAAGATATTTAATGCCTGGTGAAATGTGAATTACAGTTATCACTGTCAAACAGCCAAAAGCTGTGCAGGGCGCTTTCACGGAGCCATAAAGAAAATCTCCAAAAAATGAAATTACCCACGGAGGCTAGTGTGCAATGACATTCCAGGTAGAACAATAAATCAAGGTAGCACCTTAAGTGCCTCATGCACTGTGAAAACCATTATTCATTTTTTTTTCAAAATAACTGATCTAAGACCGACTCCGGAGAATGATCAATGCGGTGGAATTATGACTGAGAGCCTCATTTCACACTCCACTGCCAGGGGCCACCACGGATCAAACACGCTTTCATGTGACATGAGGCAGAGGTGAGAGGGTTAGCCAGACAGCACCCATAATAACTTGTCATTTAAATCCCACATATCAGCTGTGTGTGCGTGTGTTTGTGTGTGTGTGTGTGTGTGTGTGTGTGTGTGTGTGTGTCGGTGATTATTCATGCTGGTGCTTGGGCATGGAACCTTGGGTGTGTGTGTGTGTGCTGGTATGTGTGTGTGTGTGTGTGTGTGTGTGTGTGTATGTGTGTGTGTGTGTGTGTGTGTATGTATTTGTGCGTGCCCCATTGGCTTAGGGTGCGCTTAACTGTGTGTGCGTGCGTGCGTACTTACTTGCACCGTTAACTTGCGGTGCGCTCAAATGTGTGTCAGAAGTTCACAGAAGCAGACCATTTGTACGACTTCCGCCCCCTTCTTTAAAACAGGACAGCCAAACCTTTTGTTCCACGTCCTCAATCCCCAATTACAGTAATCTCCTTCCTCCGCCTAATCCAGACAGGAGGGGAACTTTGAAGTGGAGCGCATGATTGAACATCAAAGTTTCCTGTGCACTCCCCTGTCTCTGGCAGCCAAGGAGACACACACTGCTGGATTTAATGGGACAGGGGGGGGACGCGGGGGCAGTACCTGGCTGCACAGACATCCCTCCCTTCCGCTCTGCTTGTCACAGGGAGTGAAGGTGGGTGTGTGTTTGTGTGTGTGTGTGAGAGGGTGAGCGTGTGTGTGTGAGAGAGGGTGAGCGTGTGTGTGTGTGTGTGTGTGAGAGGGTGAGGGTGCGTGTGTGTGTGTGTGTGTGTGTCTATGGGAAGGAGTTGTGTGTTTGATTGTGTGTATGTGGAGGAGTTGTTTGTGTGTCTGAGTATATTGGAAGGACATGTCTGTTTGTATGTGGAGGAGTTTTTTGGTGTGTGTGTGTGTGTGTGTGTGTGTGTGTGTGTGTGTGTGTGTGTGTGTGTGTGTGTGTGTGTGTGTGTGTGTGTGTGTGTGTGTGTGTGTGTGTGTCTGTTTGACTGACTTGCCATGACTTGCATGGTATCATCCATGGTGAGTATTCCACATGCCCAACCCTTCCCAGTGAGCCTATAACATCTCATCTCATAATGATAACAACACTCATCGAATTTCTGCATTATACATAAATACATACATACATGCATACAAACATAGATACAATCATACATTAAAATATTCACGCATACATACAAGCATACCTTTGTTTATATTTAAATACTGTGTATAGATGTGTGTGTGTGTGTGTGTGTGTGTGTGTGTGTGTGTGTGTGTGTGTGTGTGTGTGTGTGTGTGTGTGTGTGTGTGTGTTTGTGTGTATCAAACAGACATCCATTAACTGTTTGCCTGTAAGTATGTGTGCAAACGCCCCGCCCTCCTTGGTTTTGTGCAGTGAGTTAGTGAGCTGGAAAATGGGTAATGATTTCTAATTGTCTGACTTGTTGAGACATTATTGACTAGAGTAATTGGATGACTTTCTCAGCGACTTCTCCCTTGGCTGACTTCTCCCTAACAGTGTTTAATTGCAGATTCAACTTGGATATGTACAAAACCCAAAATAGGATACAGTGGGAAATATATATATATATATATATATTCCAGATTGCTCTAGTGTGAGCGGCTAATGAAGGCTGTAGGAAGAAAGCTTTAGAGCTCCATTACGGATAAGGTCAAATGATCGAATTGGGTGAATCTATTCAATAATGAGAGTGGTGCACACTGGGTAATAACACAGTATAATGCATTTCAGGCCGTTCAGGAAACTATTTCATCCAAGATGAATAAAGCAAATCCAAGGTTGTGTTGAATAAAGCTAGATATCACTAATATATGTGGATTCAATGAATCAAGCAAACTCTTTTTGCCCTATTTTTTTAAACATGAAAGCAACCTTTTTCACAAAATCATTCATACAAAACATCCACTCATTTAACAGATGTCTCTCCCCATGTTTGAGTGGAGGATCTTTTTTTAAACAGTAACCTTAATCTATTAGTGTCGCTGGCTCCTCCGAGCCAGCGAGATCATGTCTACAGCACGAGGAGTAGCTGGAGCACAGCCTAGAATAGACAGATTGACATCGACATTCAAAGGTGTAGAGCTCAGAAAGATAACGATCCAAACTTGCATTAACATTCAGAGCTTTTAGCAAACACTCTTATCCTAAGCGACTTACAATAAGTACATTTTTCAGAAGAAGGAGAAACAATATATCGCTGTCTGTACAGTAAGGATATTCATAGAACCAAGTTCCAAGCACTAACAATCTCTAGGTTAACCCATTCCCCTTATACAGCAGAGATAGCTGGATAAGATGCTACATAAGTACTATTTTTAAGTGCAAGGATGTGCAACATTCAATAAGTGTGTACATTAATTGCCAGGACATACAACACACAATATGTGTATAAGAGGGGGTAGGGGGGAGGGGGGGTGGGGGGAGAATATGCAGAGTCTAGGTGAACTCTTGCTGACAACTGCCTGCTGTCACGACCCTAACGAGGGGAGCTTAACGAGCTCATTGACAACACCTGAGCTGGGTTTATTTGAGTAGACCTGTGAGCCCAGTGTCGGGGTGGTTCTCGATCGGGAGGCACCCCTTATTGTTTATTCCTTTGGTCTTTTGGTTTAGTTGTATCCTAGGTATGTTTACACCTTGCAACACTACACCCATACACTTTTACGTACGCACACACTTACATCACTGACTAGATTGAATACACACGCCATAACTTATGTTATGTTATGTTATATTCACTTGATTATAATACATCTCTTTGTTAAACTCAGTCAATTGTGTGCGTCTCCCCTCTTTGCCACAGCCGCCACGGTCGGCTTGTGACACTGCACATACAGCTGTAGACCTAACCCCAAACGTATCATAGATATATACAACTATACATGTGTACATTTGTGTACATCATAGGTGTTTGATAATCTTCCATCAGATTCAATTTTGCAGAAAACAGTTCCAGGCTATCGCTACGCTGTTGTTGAATATGTACACAGAAACGACCGTACATTGTTTCTTCTGTTTGTGAGCTCTCTGCTGAAGAACACCAGCCGACCTGACAAACAACATGCAGAACCCTGACCACACGCATCCGAGGAAGGGGGATCACAGAGATGAACAGCCTGGGACAGATGTCTGACTCTGACACAACCTAAATGACCCAGTTTATTTTGGAAGGCTTACAGAAGCTTTTGAGGTCCTCTGCCCATGATCCTACCACACATGTGTGAGTGTCTGTGTGTGTGTGTGTGTGTGTGTGTGTGTGTGTGTGTGTGTGTGTGTGTGTGTGTGTGTTTGTACGTATGTGTTAGTGTGTGTGTGTTTGTATGTTTGTGTTAGTGTTGGTGTCTGTGTCTATGTGTGAGTGTGTGGGCGTGTTAGCTTGTATGTGTGTCTGTGGTCGGTATTGCATGCATGCTAGTATGTTTGCATGTGGTGTCTGAGGCATTTGCCTTAAGCAGGTTGTGTGTTTGAATTGGCTGCCAGCGTGTTTGAGATTCATGGATTTGGACTCTTCAGTCGGAGAGGAGAGGAGAGGAGGAGACGTCCCGCCTGTCGGCCACTAGAGACCCATTTAAAGTCTGAATTGGTTTGGGGAGTTTGGCTAGACGGTTCAGACACAACAGCTCAAGAATGGTGAGAAACAGCGTCCATGTTCTGATGGAACATACAAAGTGTTTGGTGGAGCGGAGGACACGAAATTGCTATGATATGTGAATAACAACAAAATATCGAACAATATTACTCAGGGGGCTCGATTGGGTTGTCGTGGCAACCAGCAAGTTGCTGACCGGATCCCAGGCTCCTCCTGGTGAAGTGCCCTTGAGCAAGACACCTAACCCTAACTGCTCCCAACGAGCTGGCTGTTCCCTTAAGGTCGACAGCGCCATCGGGGAGTAAATGTGTCTGAATGGGTGAACGCGAGGAAACCAATTACAAAGTGCTTTGAGTGGCCACAGGATGTGTAATAATGTAAATAATAATGTGATGACCCCATCCCTCTGCTGCCACCGCCTCTTTCCTCCAGAGCGTTCCCAGACTATGGCGACGCCGTTCCCTCACACCGAGGTGTCCCCTGCCCCTGTCAGAGTAAGATCAATGGAAGAATACTGGAAGAATGACTGGAAGAATCTGGGCAAGTGGAAGAATACTGGAAGAATACAGGAAGAAGCTGGAAGAGTTGAAGAACACTAGAAGATTACTGGAAGAATGAATGGAAGAATCTGGGCGAGTGGAAGAATACTGGAAGAATACAGGAAGAATACTGGAAGAGTTGAAGAACGCTAGAAGAATACTGGAAGAATGAATGGAAGAATCTGGGCGAGTGGAAGAATACTGGAAGAATGAATGGAAGAATACTGGAAGAATGACTGGAAGAAGCTGGAAGAGTTGAAGAACACTAGATGAATACTGGAAGAATGAATGGAAGAATAAATGGAAGAATCTGGGAGAGTGGAATAATACTGAAAGAATACTGGAAGAATCTGGAAGAATAGTGGAATAATGACTGGAAGATTGACTGGAAGAATGACTGGAAGAATCTAAAATAATCGGCTAGTTCGAGGTTTAGTGGTTGCTCCTATTCACCTTATTTTTTTATAAGGAACAAGAAAGTGAGCGTCTAAATCACTCTTGGATCTTTAGATATCTGGCAGTGATTGGCAGTGTTCATACAACCAAAACTTCTTTCTTTGTGTGGCCAACAGGATAAATAAGTTGATTGATGGAAATAACAGTTTATGTGTGTGTGTTTGTTTGTGATTTGCAGTACTTTCAATCAAGCAACCTATTTATTTAGCGGTACCACATTCAATCAAATAAAGTCTGTACAGAGTTTATTTTGTTCTTGTCATTTGTTGGAATTGGTAGTGATAAGAGCTAAAGTTTGCATACCTTCTGTACATATGTGTCTATTAAAGGTTAATGTCTGGGGAAGAACTAAAAGGAAAGCATCAAATGGGCAGAGATGGAGGGTCATGGAGGAGACAGTTTAGCAGTTGCCATGGTGTCCTGTTTTATAGGCCATGATGTCCATGGCGAAAGTGAACAATTACATGGTGAAAGGGGTCATCAGAACTTCTATAGGAACACTTAAAGGGAACCTATAATGCTTTTCGACTTTTATGACCTATAAACGTTGTTATAATGATTGATAGTCATGTTTAACCATACACAAAAAACGATGTAGATTTTCGGGAAACTCTTCCTCTCATCTTGGCGCTTTCAGCCTTCTCTGTCAACGCTCGGTTTCGTCCTTCTCTGCCCCCCTCGCCCCCCTCCTGCCAACCCAACTCCGTTGTGATTGGTTATCTTCCTTGAAGCGCACGCGCGGGCAGATTTGACCAGGCATATGGGGGCGCGGCAGGAGTGCCTCTACGTAGATGATTTCCCGGAAATGGCAACAAGTGAATCGCAAACGTTATCCCGAGTGTTTAGCGCTCTGCACAGCCACCCCAGACTGTCAGCAGGGAATACGTCGAAATGCATGTACGTCATTTTTTGACACTTTAGTATGGTTAAACATGCCTATCAATCATTATAACAACGTTTATAGGTCATAAAAGTCGAAAAAGCATAATAGGTCCCCTTTAAAGTAGAGGTATGGAATGGAAGGCCTCCTGTGATTCTAGTGATGCCATACCTTCTGTGGGATGTAAAGGGGTCATCAGGGGGTGAATGGGTGAATGCGAGGAACCAATTATATGGTGATTTGAGTGGTCACAGATTAGAAAAGCACTACATGAATGCGGTCCGTTATGTGCTATTATGTATGCATTTTCAAAATCGTATTATCTACATTAGGGTTGGTTGTTTCGCGAAGGTTTCTTTTCAGAATGGGATTATATTAGATTAGATTCAACTTTATTGTCATTTCACAAGTAAGGACAACCAGTACAACGGAAGGCAGTTTACATATAACCAGTAGTGCAATCAATTAAAAAAAATACATCAATATACTCATTAAGTTATATACAGTGTGTGGAAGTAAAGACAACAATAGTTTTCCCTCCTGGATACTGTGGGGTGGGGCTGGCGATTTTGAGTTATCAAATATATATTATAATATTGACTTTAAATCCCTTGGAGGTGCGGTTGATATAGATCACAATATATTGCTTTGGGATTTAAATCCTTCCAGTAATATATTAAAAGTATGCAAGGAACTCAATTTAACTGAGACAGGTATCATTGTAGCAAATCTTCAAATCAGCATACAACTCTGAAATAAAACTATTCTTCCCCCCCCTCATACTAATATCGCCCAACAGAACTCTTTCCCAAAGGACATGTGACAAAATAGTTCCTCGATTCTATAGCGTGAAATGGTATTAGGTAAATAGCCTTCCCTGTATTTAGTCTCTGTCAGGAATAACTGAGGGATCAGAGGTTTGCTTCCGCAATAGACTCGAGACTTGGCCGTTCCTCAGGGGTAGCGGGCGGAATGAGGAACAACATGAAGGGAACGGCAGGCGAGCATTCCTGGTGCTCATTCTCAGACTATTTTGTCATGGTGAAATATTTCGGGAGCCATGTTAACAACAGATTTCATTATCCATCGTATCTCGATTTCTCTCGCCCCTTTCTCTCTTGTACTAACGTCCTGTTTCTTTACCTTTGGCTTGAAGATGGATATTTCTTCATGAGTCGTAAGCAGAGAGAGAGAGAAGAGTTTTTCCCATCAGGCTAAACTCATCCCCCAAGAAACACCAGTGTGGGTGGGTCGGGCTAGCTCAGGAGGTAGAGCGGGTTGACTTCTTCACAAAAAGGTTGCTAGTCCGATCCTCTGCTCGAGGTGGCCCTGAGCAAGACGCCTCACCCTGACTGCTCCTGACAAGCTGGCTGTCGCCTTTCACGGTTGACTCCGCCGTCGGTGTGTGAATGTGTGCATGAATGGGTGAACGTTAGGCGATATTGTAAAGCGCTTTGAGTGGCCACTTGTGAGAAAAGCGCTGCATAAATGCAGTCCATTTACCATCACCACAGGCCCCCACACCATAACCTCGCTGAAGCGCTGGATCCAGCAGGAGTGGCACCTATCACAGCCAGGCCTTGGAGCCCGCGCCACCACAGACACGTCTGTCCCCGGTCCAGACACCACGCGCCCCCCGTTGGCAGCAGAAGAAGCAGCATTTGGCGGGCGATCTATTGAGCGGCTCCATCGAGGATTCAAACGGCTTCGCTCTTTGCCTCCGCCGTCTCTTTCCGGGGGGGGGGGGGGGGCGGGTCATCGCCAACGTCGATATTTTTGCCTGCATTTTATTGTTCGGGATTTCGTTAGGGAATGTCTTTCGTAAACGGATATTTCGACTTCGCCGGAGTGATGAGAACAATGTGGTGGTGTGATGAACAGAGGGAGATAGTCAGTAAAGTTGGGCACAACTGTGGGAGAGGTGCCAATTGGAGAGGACGGGGAATGAGGTCATGCCAAGGCCAGCTGTCAGATAGCAGTAATCCACGTGAATAAAACGAGAGAGAGAGATTGGGGGGAAAAAGAATAAACAAGAAAAAACGTGTGCTCTCATTGCAAGCACAGCATTTTAGATAACTGCCCCATTAATCTTGCGTCGAAAACATTAATAGTGAGTACGGGGACGCGTGTGTTGTGTTGAAATGATTTATGTGTCCTTTCCTGCGGCCCGCCTGGCAAGAAACCGCTGTGACCGGCGTGGTTTTGATGAAAGGTCTGACCGCCTTAAAATATCTTGTTGTTTCCTCCCCCGCCACAAGTAAATAAGTTCCGGGAAATAATGGTTCCCGTACTCTTTTACTCTTCCCTCCTCCGCTGACGGCAACGAAATAATCCAGCAAAGATAACATTATTTGGGGGCCAGCACTTAATTCGCAGCTCAAGTCAAACACTGCAATCAGCGGCAGAACCCTAAATTATTCATTGTTCTCTTGTGAGGAGGGCCTTAAATGACCGGAAATGAAAAGGGGAGCATAATGAGACTGAGGAGCACGCACACGCACGCACGCACGCACGCACGCGCACCCACGCACACGCACGCACTCACAAACGCTTGCATGCACACGCACAGACTCTCACATAAACACAAGCACAGAAACACAAACTATCACACCCACAAACACACACACACACAGACACACACAGACACAGAGGCTGCATCCGAATATTCGTACTTGCATACTATATAGTATGCATTTTGTAGTATGCGAAAAATCTAGCGCGTCCGAATACTGTAGTATGCATTCTGTAGTACGGAAGTCATTTCCGAATGCATACTACCGCCAAAGTGAACCACGGACCACACTACGCTATCCCACAATGCAACCGGAGTCTGGTAACAAACGAAGAAGAGATGGCTGACCGGACACCACCAACAGCGGCTTTTTATTCGTGTGTGTGTGTGTGTTCAATAAAAAAGGAAAAATTAACTTCAATCGTCTTTTTCACGGAGTAACAAATAACTGTAAATGTATTATTATTATTCCAAAAAAATGACTTACCAAATTTCCACATATATACAACATAACCTGCCGGTAAGTCGCTCTACGAGATGACCGACGACGACGCCTTCTAGCAGAGATATCCATTTCAAGAGACATTCGCGTAGAAAGAGACATTTTTTTATTTAATAGCAACGATAACAAGACGGAAAACAGGTAAATTTTGCCGCCATCTGGGGGGAGATACGTCATCTCCAAACATCCGGTGGAGTTTCGGCGGCGTTCGGAGGCGTTCTACGCATGTCTGTAGACCGTACTACACAGTCAAGTGTAGTATGGTCAAGTAGTAGACACTAGACAGAAATAGTATGTACTAGGTATTCGGATGCAGCCACAGAAACATACACACACACACGCACACGCACGGGCACACGCATACACAAACGTACACACACACACACAGAAACGCACACACACACACCACACACACACAGAAACGCACCAACACAACCACACACACACACACAAAAACACCCCCCCCACCCCCCCCCCCCCCCAGGATTGTTCCTTTATAAGCCCCCCACCCTCCTGCCTGCGGGGCGATGAAGACATGTGGGGTCCAGACACATGGAGCCCCCCCATAACGAGGAGGAACGGTCCGACCCTCAGGCAGGAGAGATCAGCGCTTTCACGACTCTCCCAGTAGCACCACCATCAGGAGGATACGAAAAGCTTGGTGAACTGGCTGTACCCCACAAACCCCCCTCGTCTCATCCATCCTGGGGATCAAACACACTAAATGGTAAACAGACTGCATTCATACAGTGCTTTTCTAACCAGTGGCCTCTCAAAGCGCTTTACAATTTTGCCTCACATTCACCCGTTCATGCACACATTCACTCACCGACGGCGGTGTCAACCACGCAGGGCGACAGCCACGCAGGGCGACAGCCACCTCGTCGGGAGCAGTCAGGGTGAGGTGTCCTGCTGAGGGACGCCTCGAACACTCGGCGAGGCCGAGGATCGATGTAGCAACCTTCTGGTTACCAGCCAGCCCACTCTACTTCCTGAGCCACATGTCGCCCACCACTATCCTCCACCAACCCTCCATGTCACCGAGGACTGAAGGCCAGATGAGCGAAGTCCCCCAATCCCGCTTCCTTCCATAACATTTCTATTCCAACCAAAGGACAAGGACAGGCGGCGGCGGCATTAGAGGCATTAGAGGAGGAGTGAGAACCCTTGTTTCCCATGGATAACCACAACGAAACAGCCGCCCACAGCTGCTGAAATGCGACCATAGTGGGCGTATTTGTTCATTTGGGCTGGAATGTTAGCCTTATGACCTGCGGATTCAGCATCAGTCAGTTAGCTGTGTGCTAGGCTAATGCTTATTATACACTGTTCCCAGTTGCACCTCTAATGTTTTAAGATGTCTTCAATAGTCTTGTACAAAAGTACAGTATGCCAACGCGCATAATTGAAATTCAAGGTAAATGGTTGAAAGAAAAGCAGTGTATGGCAGATAAATCTATATTATTTGTCATATCAACGTCAGAAAATGGACCATAACTCCCAGGCTAATATCCCCCAACAAGTTGACATCGTAATGAGCTGAATGTGTGATGTTCGTCTGGGGAATAAGGCTATTTGTGTCGACGGACAACATGTTGGACTACAAATATTATATATTCACACACGTTATTTATACATACACACACGCATGCACGGACGTGCCGACGAATGCACACGCACGCACACAAATGCACACACGCACACGCACGCACTCGCACACACATGCACACACACACACACACACACACACACACACACATAAACACACACACACACACACACACTTTCATCAACGAGCCTATTTACCCTGTCCATCACTTTATTTTTCTTCAGCTTATAAGACCTTGTTTTCTGCCTTCAGCAACATTCACCACCAAATGTTCGGTCGCCATGGTTATCCACGTGAAGAGCCCTGCCATTGTGGACTGAAGAGCATTTCACTTTCGCAAGTCATTCCTCCTATGGCTGATAGTCATGTCAACATCCAATGAAACCCAGGTAACACAAAACAGCCAGCAACCCTACCCAACCCTGCGCCGGTTTTAGTGGAATTTCACCGGAAACAAAATAAAAGAACAGTGTGTGATAAGGTTCTAGTCTGGACTGGCTAGCCCAGCCCATTCTGCCGGCAATTTGAGTTCGCCCGGCACAAGGGTCTGGAAAAGAGCAATACTATTCTTTCTGCTTCCAATACGTTTTTGCGGGAGCCAATCACCAAGCTGGCGTTTCCCCTTTGCGCGCTATTGGCTGGTTTAACACAATGACGATACGGAAACGACGGCAAGCAGCCAATCGTGTACAGAGCCAGTTGAACTAGGCCCGTTGACCACGCCTCTTGTGCTGAAGAAAATTACAGCAGCTTCCGCAGACCAACGTGCAATCTACGATTGAGCTTGGTCTGGCAATAGCCATACTAGCTCTAGCCTGGAAACAGAACACAGCTAAAGGTTAAGCAGTGGGTTTGCGCTGAAACGGCTAGTGTCGGCTTCTATAAGTGCATTGACATTTCTCAGAGCCGCTGCCCTACGTCGCCACAGGAACCAGGATGGACGGGAGAGGAGGACATGAACCGAGTGGAGGAGAAGGAGGAAACTCCTGCCTGAGCGAGTGGAGAAGAGTGAGGCTGCAGCAGTGCTGCGGGCATATGTGTGGGCGCATGTTTGTGCGTACGCGCCATGTGTGCGTGTGTGTGTGTGTGTGTGTGTGTGTGTTGAAGTTCCAAAGGCGAGGACACTTTCATAAAGCACTCGAAAGATTGACACACAGTCTAGAGTGTATTGCTGTTAATGAGAAGAAGTGAAAACGTCCTTTGAGAACTACAAATTCTTCACCGGGTGTCTGAGGAGGAGCTGAGAATAAAGACCAATGTGTTCCTTTGGAGAGGATAATACCAGAGATTCAGACACATTATGGTGTGTATGATGAGCCTACCGCCTGTATATTATAACGACGTCAGACACTCAGGAGGTGGATTAAAGCATTCGTGCAGCTGCAACAATAAAGGAGAGGGCTACAGACGAACCAAGAAATTATACAAACGTACCTGAACACCTTCCCTTCGACAGTCGCGTTCTTTTTAAAACGTAGAGTTGCTCAGTAGCAGAGGAATGTGAAATGAGGCAGCCTCTTGATTCACCTTGAGGAACAGAAAGGAAACAGAAGGTATTACAGGACGGTAGAACCGCAGTAGGCACACATCCGTATCGCCCGCCACCTTGCATCGGAGATCAAAACCACAACCTTGCAACTGCTTTCAAACAAAGTATGTGACAGAAAAATCACAGAAGTCAAATCAAATATCCTAAAAAGGATTCAAAACAAGAGTGGCAGAGGCCCTGAAATATTTAAACCCGAAACAATGCCATCAACCTCTAAAGATCTGAAAAGGTGCGAACTGTGGTGATTGGTGCAGAACTCTGAAGAGGCCTTGCATAAGCGTTTCCATTCTCGTTATGGGCGAAGGTGAACCGCGGGAGAACAGTGGAGAACAGAGGGCGGCATGTGGCTCAGGAGGTAGAGCGGGTTGGCTGGTAACCGGAAGGATGCTAGTTCGATCCCTGGCTCCTCCTAGCTGAGTATCAAGGTGTCCCTGAGCAAGACACCTTAACCTAACTGCTCCCTACGAGCTGGCTGTCACCTTGCATGGTTGACACCGCCGTCGGTGTGTGAATGTGTGCATGAACGGGGTGAATTTAGTCGATATTGTAAAGCGCTTTGAGAGGCCACTGGTTAGAAAAGCGATGAATAAATGCAGTCCATTTACCATTCTACACGGATCAGATCATTGCCTTTACTTATTCAGCACAGGGAATATTTGTGCTAAATAGGGAATAATACCTATTTAGCACAAGGTGAATCAACTTCTGAAGGATGCTAGGAGGGTTTGAAGAACACAAGGGGGGAATGGAAGGGAGAAATGCCGGAAGGGGAGACGAGGGGCCCGGAGACGCACGTCTGTGGTGAGGCTGCCTCAGTCTTAATGGTGCTGCAGTCATAGGGCTGAGCAGGCAGCAGACTATGTGACAGAATGACAGACGTGTGCATACATGCATTTATGATCGCGCTCACTTGCACCACGTGCGCACACACACACACCTACAGAAACTTTACCGCGGGGTGATTTCATGTGAACTGGCGGACCACTGAAGCCTTGCCAGCAGGCAAGTCCCACACGTAAACAAAATGAATGAAATAAAGAAAGCCCACTCACACGTACACACTTGCACACCGTTTCAATAATACAATGAACATTCATAACCTCCGTCGAGCAGAGACCGTGACGATGAAGAATGGAGGAGGACGAGGAGGAGGCGTGCAGAGGGTCAGTCCACTCCACGTCAGTCGGAATCTTTTATCCTTTTGGGAAAAGCTTGTTTTAACTCTGAATGTGTGCGTCAATGTTTGGAGGACCAAACTGGGAACAGCTGAAAGCAAGAATGTAAAGAGGGTAATAAAAGAGGGATTATTTACAGACCAACCGATTATGTGTTCATAAGGAGAGAGGAATTGTTGGATTCCTGATGATCTGTAACAACAGCGCTCATCAATAGATATTGTACTGATCATAACAAGTTTCTGCAATGATCCATAGGCTTAAGCACTGGCAATGTTTTGTTTTTTATCTATGAGGTTAAGGCCGCTGTTGGTAAGAGGTATGAATAGACGAAAAAAGCAGGAGAGAAAGACTTTGAAAATGAAAACCTCCTTCCTCTCTGCTCCCCTGCCTACATCTCCTTGCTATCGCAAGGTTTTGCCTTCATGCTACTGCTATGGAGCTGTGATGATGCTTTGTTTCCGCATGTGATTGCCAGACTAAGGCCCCGTCCACACGAAGCCGATTTCATGGCGAAACCGCAAAGGTCTTGTACGGTTCGGCCTTCCGTCCACGCGAAGCCGGCGAATCCACTGACCGAAACCGCAAACTTCTGAAACCACCCTCGGAGGTGGTTTCAAATCTACCCGGTTTCGTTTTGGATTCGTGTGGACGCCTGAAACCGACTGAAACCGTAAACCATGACGTCATCGCCCCACCCCTCGACCCTCTAGCCAATGACTGTTAAGCCCGCGGAGTCTCAGTACTCACAACAGCAAGGATTTCTGTAGCAGAAGCAGCGCCCCTTATGGGCCTGGAATGTGTACTACAGCGTTTCTACAGATCTACCCGGTTTCGCTTGACTCCGTCTTTACGGAGATACTGCGAAACCGGATAGATCGAAACCGTAACGGTTTCGCCTGTTTCGGCTTCGTGTGGACGGGGCCAAAGTGGATTACCTGAAGCACTTAGGGAATGCCTCAATGGCGCCCCCATAGGGCATCTACGGTACCGTCATCGTTTCAAACCCACTTCATGTTAGATAGAGGGTTGTGATTGGCCCCGACCCGGGCTGGTTGGCTGGTATCTGTCTGACTGGGAGTGGGGGCCAGACGCAATAAGCCAGAGCAAACTAAACACGAGTTTGCAGAGTCGTCTGCTTCCCAAGCTAAACGTCACTATCTCCTTAACCTTAAGTACAGCATCTATAATATAAAAGAGTCCCTTCTCAACGTGTGGGAGTGGTCCTGCAGCCCTTTCTCGCCCGATCTGACGTGATCTTCACCGTGGAGCGAAGAGAGACTTGTGCCGTGTTCCAATATCCATACTATCCGTACTTACTAGCCTAAGTTTGAGTACGTAGGGCATTCCGATTCAGATCGAGCGAAAATAAGTGTACTGAAAGGACCCGGATGGTGTACTCAAAACGGTCAAATCGCGAAGTGTGTGGGCGATGTACACTTTTCGTACTCAACGGCAGCCATCTTAGCTACGTAGCGGAAGAGAGCGGAGAGGGCGGACAACACTGAAAGTTAGCGCACTTAGTGAGTGCGGATAGTGTACTTTGTTTAAGTGTACTCATGGAAGTATGGATTTATATTATATAATTTAATAATTAATTAATAGCAATTACAATAATCAGTGTAAGTGTAAAAATGTTAATGTTGAAATGCGTGGTATCTTGGTCGGAGCATTTCTGCTCTGCTTATGATTATTGAGCAGAAAATAAGTATCTCAAAATGGAAAGTGTTAATTACACAGTGAAGGGAATGACATCTTATTTGGATGGGACGGTTGCCATGGCACTGGAATGACCCTGATAACAGTATGATGACAACCACACAAATCCCACGGAAGAGGACTCACAGATATAGGGGGACTACACTAAGTACACTACACATATAATTTAGTGAAGCACAAAACACGATTCCCAATGCATCAACTTGTGAAAGTGAAGATGACCTTGAAAGTACTTCTTGTGTTCCCCGACCTGCCCGTGCTTGTGTCCTTATCTCTGTGTCCCGCTGTTTTCCACTTTGGTATTTGTGTCTGTGCTGACCGTCCTGCCAGCGAATGATGGATGACAGCAATACCCTTCTGCATCACAAACGTTCTGACACCAACGTCGACAAACGCCCGGTTTCGGTGCATCTCCCGAGTCTCTGTTGGAACTCGTGTTGACGATGGAGAAACAGTGAACCAACAGCAGCTGTTTTATATATATACGATCTCAAGTCTCAATTAAAAGTCTGGTGTGAAACTACTGCTGACCAGAGGTTACACGATAAAGCTATGGTTTAAAACATGTCGGAGCACACAGCTTTTTGACGTGTTTCGTTTAATCATTCAATGGCACACACAAACGGTTCATTTGGTGGGTTACACAATTATAAATCAGGTCATGGTTGGTCGAGTAAACGCAATAATTATCCTACATCATGTGCACAGCTCATTAGCCAAGTCTTGAGTATATTGAATAGAAAATGCCAAGTGCCAGAGCAGTGCCTTCTGCTGTGTAATAGCAGTGCTCGTTAACGTAATTAAACACCTGCTGAAGCCAGCTATAGACAGAAAAGCAAGAACACAGTAAACATGAACACTTTTACGTTGTTAATCTTCATTCAGTCATGTTGAACGATCTATGGTGTTTTCCCTGGGTTGGCTCTGGGATTGCTTATCTTGACTAGGCTTTTGTCACAATATCTAAAGCAACTTTTACATAAATAATCAGAATGATAATCTTCCCTGCATCCAAAACTTTTGTAAACTTTTTTCACCAACTAGATTTCGAGAGGAAATATCCTTGTATGATTGAGTGGTGAGGGTGATTTAAAGTTAACAATGATTTTCAACAAGGCCAAACACACTTAAACACACAGTAAGGAAAAAATTAACCCATACATTTTATGGCAAACTGATTATTATCAGGCCTATATATCATACATTAATAGTGGAAAGTAGCTAAATCACGTCTCCCCTAAAGGTGAGATTTGACCCGGCGCCAGAGAGTCTCTGTTCCAAACCTGTTTATGGCGGGCTGCCAGTGTAGGGAACAGGGCGTCAGGGTGCACTGACGTCAACCTAAAGTCTAGGCCAGCTGCAAATCTAAAAAAATGTGTCTCAAATGAACGAATTACTGACCGGTCCTACCAAAAAAGGAGTACTAGTAAGCATTCTGTGTGTAGCATACCATATTGGGAACAAGAGCAAAAATAGCTGGGGTTGGGTATAAAAGAGCAGGGGTCTTAAACATCCAGCAGTGCTTTGCGAACCACTCTGCCTTGTTGTTGCTTGTTCACGGGTAACAATAAAGTCTTCTGTCATTCTTGCTCCGGACTCCTTGATTCCTCCTACTCTCTTTAATTGAGTTGAAGTGATAGAATTCGGCCTTTCTACCACAACAGAACATGTGCAACCTTCTCATTTTAAGTCAATCCATTCGTCATTCTTTACTCCTTATTGTGATCCTCCATGAATATCCCCGCCTCTCTCTCACACGCTTTGTAACAAGGCGACGGCGATTAAAGAAAAGCACTGGGGTCACCCGTGGGTTGAGATGAGTCAGCAACGAGTCACCTCCCTGACAATCACCGTCTTCATCACTGTCACCACCACCGCAGGCCTCCTCATCCTCCTCATCACTAGTCATAATCAGCGCCCCCCGGCTGCTCATCAATAACAGTTGAGTCGGCTGGGAGGAGATAAACAAGAGCTTGGCTAAGCAGTGTGAGTCAGATGGAGCAGGAACAGCTAGGCTCCCCCTCTCCTAAATTTGTAACATCGGTATCAATCGCCAACCGGAAAGGTCATTCTTTCGTGCCATTGCAGGAAGAAATAATAAAGAACGATTTCATCCCTTGCGGTGTCGGTATGGACGACCACCGACCACAAAATGGTAAATGAACTCAATTTATACCGCGCTTTTAAAACCAGTGCCCACTCAAAGTGCTGTACAATATTGCCTAACATTCAGCCGTTCATGCACACATTGACGCACCAACGGCGGAGTCTACCATGCAGGGCGACAGCCAGCTGGTCAGGAGCAGTCAGGGTGAGGCGTCTCGCTCAGGGACACCTCGACACTCAAGCTAGGAGAAGCCGGGGATCGAATTAGCAACCTTCCGGTTCCCAGCCAACACGCTCTACCTCCTGAGCCCCCAGCCTTATGGAGTCCATGACACCTCTATTGGGGCACCCCTAATCCTGGATCCGGTGGTCCTAATACAGCAGAACCTCTGGGTGTGTTTTAAAAAGTTTATTTCTACAGTTGCCAGTCAGTCACTAAGTCTTCTATCTCACGATCTACCGGATTTGTGCGACTAAATCCCAAATAGGGAACGTATCAAAAAAGTAGTTCTCATTAGTCGATTAGATGAGGTTGAACTTTTGTTATGGTGGCATAAGCTGTAAATGTGTGGCATCATGTCAGCGGGCTGATGTAAGAGAGGAGAGCCCTGAGGGAGAGGAGGCCTGGAGGACACGTTTTGCTTTGGGCCACTCAGCAGGGAGACGTCTCAGTGAGTTCATAGCCGCTCAGCACATACATGCTGATGCAACTCCTGTCCTCTGCGCCAACAGGTGCTAGTCTTCAGGCCGGGTGTGTGTGTGGGTAGCGGGTGTCTGAGTCGACTCCTGAAGGTCAAACGGGGGATTGAGGATTTAGCATGGACTCATATACACGGATGGCACATACTATTAGCTCCACGGGAGTGTAGTGACTCTTCTAAAGGGCTTGGCCCCCAGGGGGCAAGAATCGACAACATCATCGCCATAGAACAGGGAGAGTGTGAGAGAGAGAGAGAGAGAGAGAGAGAGAGAGAATGGTTGCGACATACTGTGTAAGAACAGTCTCTCTTATCGACCATTAGGATGTCATCCTGTTGTGAAAGGGATCCTGTAATGGAAAAGTTTTTTTTTTCACTAGGAGGCATACAGAGCTGCTCGATGGTGGGGATAAGTAAGCCCGCTGAATCACTTGAACTAAAACACATTGGCAGACGTGCGACCGCCTCTCGATTCTCCGTGTACTATCATTTGGGCTCAGGCACTACCCAGACGGATGCTGCCAGATTGTGAACATTTGAGAGTTTGTTGCTTTGCTTGGCACATGAGGGAGAGACAAGAGCGTCTGGCACAAGATGAAAATAGCCACGTGAGCTGCCGTGTATCTGGTGCCTCAAGGAATAGTTCTCATTTCGCCAGGTGTGTAAAATAATACATTGCCCAGAAAAGCCCCTCATAGTTTAGTTGAGTGCAACCTAGCTAGAATTGAGGACTTGAGGTGTTAAGATGTCGTCGAAGACAACAAGTCAGTGAGTAGGAGGAGGAGGAGGAGTAGGAAGAGAAGGAGGAGGAGGAGGAGAAGGAGGGGTAGGAAGAGAAGGAGGAGAAGGAGGTGGAGTAGGAGGAGAAGAAGATGAGTAGAAGAAGGAGGAGTAGAAGGAGAAGGAGTAGGATGAGAAGGAGGAGTAGGATGAGAAGGAGGAGGAGAAGGAGGAGTAGGAGAAGAAGGAGTAGGAGAAGGAGGAGAGGGGGAGGGCAAGAGGAAGGTGTTTTGTTTTACAACAATTAGAGCCCCCCCACACCCCCCTCCTGTACACACCTCTCCAGTTATTATGAAGGCCAAAGGGGAAATTAAATAGCCACAGGAGTGTGCGCAGACAAGCAGACACACACTCACACACACACACACACACACACACACACACACACACACACACACACACACACACACACACACACACACACACACACACACACACACACACACACACACACACACACACACACAAGTACACACACCCACCCAAGGAGACATGGGTGATAAAGAGCAGGTATCTTGAAGGGGTTATGGAGTGTGCACTATGACAGTAAAAAGTAACTTAGCCGTTCCAACGTGCCAAAGCAGAACTGGGGAGTGGTTGACCTTTGAGTGTCTCTTTCGGATTACGTTTGACATTTCAGACCGTCATTATAGGGGAGTTCAACAGTTCACACAAACACAGGGTGTGCCTGAGCTACATTTCCATAATTATTTCCTTACAGCTCGTGAGCCCTGTTTTGCTCTCTAGTACTCAGGTATGAATAGTGGCTCAGCGACGGCCGGGCCGGAACGGTCCAGAGCGCTCGGTTACGCGTTCTCTAAAAGCAGCGGCTACGCACGCATGCTCGGATTTTCCCGGGACCGTTTTGTATCAATCTCCGCATTAACATTCTGACATCGTCTGTCAGCGGCCGACATCAGCACCGGCCTGCGATGCGACTCCAGAATCAGCGCGAGCAGCAGTCGTCAGAAATAGTCCTCCTCGCTCTGCTCCAATTAGCCCACTGTGGGCCCTCGCCGTAGAGCATCTGTGTCAGGGAGAATCAGCTCTGACGCCATCGCTGGCCGACTTATGAGGCGCTATTGAGTTATCGGATGTTTTAAGAGCACCGGATCTGGGTCAGTTTGTTTGAAAATGGACGGTGATGAGAGAGTTTGTGTGCCTTGTTTGTTTTCCGAGTAAAGAGGATGGAAAAACTCTGCTCTTGATCAACGGTTACCGTTGTACCATCGAAAAACACTTAATCGACAAATGTTTACGTTTCTGTGCAAGGGTAAGTTCAAATGTTCTATGTCTGAGTGAACTCCTCTAATCGCAGATGGAAAGCCTTCAGTTTGTCAGTTGAAGTTTTGCGAGTGCATTTTATTTTGGACCGTATGAGATTCTGTAACCCTTATCTAACCCTATTCTCTTATTCTCAATATTTAGTTTACATGAATTGACAGCTCATCCAAGATAACTAAAACTCTATGTCTAAAATCCTATCTTTATTTTTCTAATACAAATAAATATTTTTCAATCCATTTAATGTTTTTCCAGGGAACCGGAAAATGGTGAGGCATCTGGAACAAGATTGATTCCCAGTCTGATCCTTAACGAGCATTATCCACTTCTCAGCGGAGCACTGAAGTCATCCATACGGGGGTCCAATCACATCGTCAGGGTTCTGTTGGAAATGGTTGTCATGCTAAGTGATACAGATGACATGCCCTCTCTTTGGGAAATGAGAGGATCTCAGACAAAGCCTGGCAGAGGAATATAATCACCCCTGAATAGAACCCTATACAGTCCTAATAGAAAGACATACAATCATGCTCACTCATGCTGTCGTTTCTTAAACATTTGCATGCAAGGACAGACCTGTAATCCACACACAATGCAATCTTAGAACAGTGATGGCACTTATGAGCAATTACATACATGCCAAAGGAACGTTTGTGTGTGCATATGTGTGGGGTGCATGTGAGTTATGACATACGCCTCCAATTCACACTGACAAGAGTTTGACTTTCCCTCTAACTCTTAATGACAGTTACTAGCAAAAAATAATCTGCTCATCTAGTTTTGAGATTTAAAACTGTAAGAGTTGAAGGAAGACTGTTTGACAAAAAGTGTGCGCATGAATGTGCATGTCTGTTGACGTATTTGGGTGCACAGTGCAGTACACACATGTATGTGCCTGGGTTTGTTTGAGTGTGTGTGTGTGTGTGTGTGTGTGTGTGTGTGTGTGTGTGTGTGTGTGTGTGTGTGTGTGTGTGTGTGTGTGTGTGTGTGTGTGTGTGTGTGTGTGTGTGTGTGTGCGTGTGTGTATGTTCGGGCATCAGTGTGTGTGAGTGCGTGTGTGTGTGTGTCTGGGTATGCGTGTGTATGTGTTTGTGTATCTGTGCGTGTGTGTGTGTGTGTGTGTTTGTGTGCAGCCAGCTGTGTTTCCTCAAACACCTCCCTGGTCGCTTATTGAAACGGCCCTGAGACACGGAGACACATCTGCCGACTGGAAGACAGGTTTTAGACGGTCTCATCACGCTGAGACACAGATTATTATTCAGTTTATGCCTCGTGCCTTTGGCCACAAACAATCCCTCTATTGAAAATCCCTGCATGCAAAATACAGAGGCCGTGATCAAGACTGCCACGTGAAATAGTTTCTGCAATATTTTCTGTCCGTTATAATGACAATTATAATGAATAACTAATTGAGCTACGAGGGTGTTGACCGAATATGGACAGCCAGCCTGTTAATACTGTCTCCTCTGGGCTCAGTAAACTGCACCGCACACACGACAAATATGATTGCCCGAGCACGAATCCACCCACACACGCAAACACATTTATGTAGACTATCGCTCAAATTTATTAAGTACATTATGCAGGCACACATACTGAATACTCTTCTCAGGCACATACACAAACGATTAGACATTCTTTGTGCAGGATAAAAATAGAGTATGTTCTAAAATACATTTGCCGTAACTTTAGAGTTGAATGATGGCAACGTTTATTTCAGTTTCAACAGCTGATAAGTGTCAGCAAGGAAATCTCCAGGAATGAGATAAAGACAGCTTACAGTAGAGAAATCCCAGGTTGTGAACAGACAGGAACAGTGTTCATGGTGGCTCAGGGACTGTAATAGCCTGAATGTCCCTCTGAGGGCTTTTCCATCGATTCAGCCTTCAGCTCATTTACAGATTAATCATACCAATTCGTTTTCATAGAAAAGCGAAATTGACCATTCAAACGCTTATCCTAAGGATCTCCGTGCTAATGAAAACGAGTGGCTCATTCCTAAGATAATCAATGCTAGACTTTCCTGTCCTCTTCCTGCCCATCGTCCAGTCCTCCTCCTGTGATGCATAACCTAACACGACTGTGTAACGCCAGCATACACTTGCACAGCGGCCAAATCCCCTCTTTCTGGGGATCATTTGAAGGGCTCCAATATGTTTGGATTCTTCTGCGGACAGCGTGCTCTCTGACCAGCGACCCGCGACTGGCTGGAGCAGAGCTTCGGGAGGGGGGGGTGATGGGGCTTGGATCATGTTAAAGATGTTATTGAGGGAAAGCATTTGTTATCATGAACGTGCAAACACACGCAGGCAGGCAGGCAGGTAGGCAGGTAGGCAGGTAGGCAGGTAGGCACAAACATACACACTCACGCAAACACACATACACACGCACACACACACACACACACACACACACACACACACACACACACACACACACACACACACACACACACACACACACACACACACACATACACACACACACACAGACACACACACACACACACACATACAAACAAAGCTTTAGCCAGGAGCTCCGAGTTCCAGGAAAGCATACAGTGCTAACAGTACCTGGAACCTTTAATTTTTTAAAACCTGACGGCGCCCGTCTTGAAAGGCTCACGATGCCAACTGTTGGTTATCTGCAGTTCTCAGGAATATCCCACTGATGTTTTTCCCCGAGATGGTTTGGGTGCGTTAGTAGAAGCCGAAGTAGAAACACGACAGGCGTTCTGCAGAGGCTGTGAGTCAGCAGACGTCTGCGTCTGTATCCACAGGACCGGTTCAATCGATCGCTCCGTCTCTCGGCCCTGGGAGAGCTCGAGACGCTATTACCGTGAACATTCACCCCATCCGGTGAACAGCTGTTCTGCTCCTGATAATTCAACTTATTCGAAGCAGCCACCCCTGCCCTCCAACGAGGGGATAAGTGATGTTTTATATCGGTACGCTCATTCTTTCTCATGATGTGAGCCAAGAGAAAGGCAGCATAAAAAACACTTTTGTTTAAATGCAACATTAAATCGGAGCAGCACAACTCCTCCTTCGCAGCCATTGCTTTTGTTGAAACTTTGTTTTCGCTTACTTTTTGTTTAAATATTAAGTGGCTTAAGCACATCTACCCAAAGTGCAATCAGCCAACAAACAGAATGAAGAGAAAATCCCATTTGAATTAATTATGCACCAGGACAAGTTTACATTGTGCTGGCTTTTAGCATTTTATCTATGAGGCACTTATCGTCCTATCCTAGGACACACACACACGCACGCACACACGCACGCCGAACACACCCACTCAAATTTGATCGTGCATTTGTAGGTGTTGTTCACCCTCAGCGTCGCTGACAGCTCCCCTCCCACTCCCCAGGGGGCGCAGGCGTCCAGCGCAGATCTACGACGGTCGGGAAGGTTCCCCACAGAGAGGACATATTAACTCTGAATTAAGGTGACGAAACACACACTCTCGCACACCTCCAATTAGGCTAGCTACCTTTATATTCTGAGGAGATGTGAAAAACACAGATCGGAACAAGAGGCAAATTGTTCTGTTTGTTTTTCCTGTTTAACTTTAACAAGAGAGAGAGAGAGAGAGGGAGAGAGAGAGAGAGAGAGAGTAAGAGAGAGAGAGAGAGAGAGAGAGAGAGAGAGAGAGAGAGAGAGAGAGAGAGAGAGAGAGAGAGCGAGAAAGGCAAAAAGGGAGTAAACACAGTGAAGATGGTTGCAATACACTGAAGAGAACACAAAGGCTCTAATAGAATATAAGAGTATCGTTTCGAGAGTGACAGAGTCAGGGGCAAAGCAACAGGGCACAACAGGAGAGGGAAAACCAGGGAAACCTGTGCGGCGCTTTTTAAATGAAGGGAAGAAAGTAGTTAGTTTGGTGGCGTGTTTTCCCCCGTCGTTATTTAAACGCTCACACGTTCGACCGAGGCGCTGGGTGACGGATCGTTGCTTCAGAAACTATCTGCTCGGTAATCACACCAATTTGTTACCCAAATGATTTGTGTGTCTCGCTGAATCACCAGGGAGGTGTTGGAGTCCAGCGCGGAGGGGGTTAATGATTTATGTTGGCGTAGCAGGAGGAACATAAGGTGCGGGAGGACGCCTCGCAGAACGTGATCCACACAACAGCAACGTGTTCGGTTTGGGCTGCCTTCATTTGTACTCATCATCAGAGCATTTGGTGTGAACGAGGTTCTAATATTCTGATTGAGTTTCAGAATATTGATATGGCTGAACGAGAGAAACCCTAAGATGTGATATTGTTAGAATGATCAAGGGAGAAGTTAGTGGTTAACAACAGTCTGCCAAATTTGTGTGTCTGTGTGTCTATCTGTCTGTCTGTCTGTCTCTGTGTGTGTGTGTGTGTGTGTGTGTGTGTGTGTGTGTGTGTGTGTGTGTGTGTGTGTGTGTGTGTGTGTGTGTGTGTGTGTGTGTGTGTGTGTGTGTGTGTGTGCACGCATTACGTGTGCTTGTACTAGGCCATAATGGAAAACGATGTGTCCATTAACTTTTCTAGTTAAGCCAGAGCAAAAATAAAAAGGGACATGGAAAGTGCTTTATTTGTGTCAGAGACCCGTTCAAATCAATCAGTGGTGTTTGGTTAAAAATTAATTAGAAAGCAGGGTTAGAAGAGCGGGTTTATCATGGAGGCATCGCTCAGCTGCCCTTTAGAAGATTAAGCAGATCCATTGAGAAGCAGTAAAATAATAATCCTTTATGTTCAATGTGACTGCGTAACGACCTCCACAGTTTATTAATGCAGTATTTATCACTTCATAAAGATAAGGACTATTGACTCCTGACGACCACATGCTTAAAGGAAGGTTTATGCTGCTGTCAACAGGTTAATTAGGGACAGTTAAATTAAAAAGTTACATTTAACGTCTATCCCGTATCAAGTTTGAGTACAAGGCCACTCCATTAAGAAAAGTAGTCCAAAGTGATGAAATACATTCAGACTCATCAGGGCAAGGAAATTAACGAATGTTATTCACATCAATGATGGATAGGCTTCATTTGGTGTTCACTCAGTGATTATTTACTTTATTCAAAGCAATTAAATTAAGAAAAATGCTTTTGGATAAAAAATGACGGGTGTGTTAACGGTTTGGGTCATCTGTTCGTAATCATCCAATTAAAATCCAAGCTCAAGTTCAAGGGAGTTAAACAGGCTGCACCTGGAGAACGCAGAGCGCACTGCACAGGTGTATTCGCCCCGCGAATATGCCTGACGCCAGGTTTCCCCTGTGAGAGTGAGTGTGTGCGTTTGTGCGTGCTTGCGTGTATGTGCTTGCATGTGTGTGTGTGTCTGCATGCACGTGTTTGTGTAACTCATAAAGGTGGTTTATGTTCTACTCAGTACCATCCAGCTGTGACGTTTTAGGTCGCAGGTGCTCAACCAAGAGCCAGAAGGATGTCCCCAGCGCCGCGTTGGAAGTAGAGGAGCGTAATGAACGTAACATATTATATCCACCCGATATAGTATACATCCACTAACGTCCCAAAATACATCCCAGACCAGAGGAGGACGAGAGCGGCTCGGGACTGGGGTTGGCCGCGGAGAAAAGGGAAGAGGTGGGTGCAACGCAGGAGAAGAGGGCGGCATGTGGCTCAGGAGGTAGAGCGGGTTGGCAGGGAGCCGCAAGGTCGCTAGTTCGATCCCCGGCTCCTCCTAGCTGAGTGTCGAGGTGTCCCTGAGCGAGACGCCTCACCCTGACTGCTCCCGACGAGCTGGCTGTCGCCTGGCGTGGTTGACCCCGCCGTCGGTGTGTGATTGTGTGCGTGAATGGGTGAGTGCTAGGCGATATTGTAAAGCTCTTTGAGTTGCCACTGGTTAGAAAAGCGCTGAATAAATGCAGTTCATTTTCTGTTCCTCCACCCCTGATTTGTTTTCGTTCTTCATGGACATGAATCACGTCGTATGTCAGCGAGAAGCCGGCTGACGTTGACGCGGTCATGGCCATCATCAGACTAACACAGAACAAAGGGGCACCGGGCTGACATGAAACAGCTGACCGGAACAGCGGAGTATTCATTCACAATAAAAAACACGGCCATTGTCTGGCCGGTCTAGGGTGAATGAGATGTGGAACGTGGATCAAAAGGGGTTCCCGGTTCTTTGTTTTGTTTGAAGCCTTAGAAAGGGGTCAACGACTGACATGCGCGCTTTCGGGAATCGTCGTCTCATTATGGTTCTGCGGAACATGATTTATGCACATTGAAATTCAACAATTAAATGGTTGTCGCTCACTCCTCGCTCTTTTGAATAGTAATAAAAAACCATAACATGGTGTCCTTCAAACACGTTGTAAAAAGGGGGCCTGAAGCAACGCACACACCTTTGACAACAATGCTCTACGTAAAGGTCTGAAATTTGTGAATTATTTAGAAATGCGTGGGGTCCGGAATATTCTGTTTGGCGCCTTAGTGATGGAGGAGAAAAAGTGCAAGCAATTGCTCCCGGTCGTTGTGTTAGCCTTCAAGGTCTTGTTAGATCCATGACTTAGCGCTACGGCTAACGCATAGCCATTATCACTAAAGAATGCCCTAATGGTATTCCTGTATTCTTTAAGTCTGCCAGCGTGGGTAATTAACAACGCTGGCTCTGTATTCTATAACTGCTAACAGCGCAGTGTTGCTGAATATTTGATCCTGATTGGTCAATAACGTTTTATGGGTTTAACGGGTTTGGGCTTTCACAGCCTTTTAACAGTTCAGAATCACCGGGTTAAGAATCCAACATTTACAACAACTACTGACCAGGTGTTTTGTTGACAACGCAGAAACAACATGCATCACAGCAACCCTGGAATAATATTTGAAGTTCAGCTGGTGATGTGGTTGGAGGGGGGACGAAGTGGGGATAAGGGAGAGATGAAGATGGGGGGGATGAGGAAATCTCTTACTGCAAGTGTAAAGAAACAAGGCACAGAGCGAAAGAGAAGGAAAAGTGGGTAAATTAACAATGTTAATACCCTTTATCTTTCAAGTCGCTTTCCACGTCTTTTACGTTCTGCTACATCAGGTTTCTTTCACTATACCCTCCTTTATTGATTATGGCACGCTCACACACACACACACACACACATTCACACACACACACACACACACACACACACACACACACACACACACAGACACACACACACACACACACACACACACACACACACACACACACACAAACCAACGGACAAACCAACACACACAGGCTTTCAGACACACGCACACACAAAGCCCTGTTCCTAAAATCTCAGAGGGCGAAGATTCTGTCACAAAGGTATTCTTTTGGAAGTAAAAGATAAGAGATCTAACATTCTTAGGTTTCATAAAGACTCATTGAAACTACGGTACATTGAGCAGCTCATCGCTATGCAGCCGTTTAGAAAACCGTCTTCTGTCTCTACTTCAATCCAACACACGCAGATTCTCCCTCCGTTGATATAAATAAAAGTGTGACTCAACGGAAGGGAGCCCGAGAGCCCTGACAAGGAGAAGTGATATCTCTGTAGGGGCCTGACCGCGATGTGACTCCGCCCGCCCTACTTCAGCAATCCACCAGGGCACCGGAGGAAGAAGACCCAATCAGAGGAGAGCAGGAGAGGCTAATAGAGAGGGGAGGCACTTGGGGAGCCAATTAGAATGAACTCTAATTAGGGCACGATTAAGGCGCTATCCAACAGCTGTAGAAATCCATTACCCTTTAAATTGTACAGTTCATCAACCGCTGGTGGGTGGGCACTTTCTCGTCCCGTTGTATGTATGAGAGAGAGAGAGAGAGAGAGAGAGAGAGAGAGAGAGAGAGAGAGAGAGAGAGAGAGAGAGAGAGTTGACCGATTGTGTGGGCTGCATGAATACTTGAGTGGAATCAATTATTTTTGAACAACAGCTGATTATTCGTGCACATCCACTCCCAAATAGAGCAGATAACAGTTCAAGCCTTGAAATGCGTGTGCGTGTATCGGAAAATGTCTGGAGATGTTTGGCCTCTGACAGGGCACGGGACAGATGCTCTGCCTACCTTTGTGCTTCGGTTCCACTGAGGACTAATGACTGACAGATGCCAGCTAATGGTCTCAAAGACGACATGGAGATATACTTTTTAACCTTTGTGATCCATGATTAATAATTCAAGTTTCAACTTAAAAGTTAAAGCCGTTTGGGCTATTGTATGTGCTTGATTCCTGTTCATCATAATCGCAGAAGAACTGTGCTAAGAAACACTGAGCAGGATAGAGAAAGCGGACTGACCGCATGCAATTAAATTATGCAGCAGGCCTGTTTGACAAGGCACTGCATGAAAGGTGTTTCCACAGCATGTGTTTGGCTCAGACACACGTGTTGGGTGAAGTGGCTGGAAGACAGACTTATACGCTGAGATGATGACGGCGCAAAGAAAGAGGAGAGACA
Organism: Gadus chalcogrammus; assembly: GCF_026213295.1. Classification (NCBI taxonomy): domain Eukaryota; kingdom Metazoa; phylum Chordata; class Actinopteri; order Gadiformes; family Gadidae; genus Gadus; species Gadus chalcogrammus. The sequence continues at coordinate 2,507,271 of NC_079425.1, forward strand.
GAGACTGCTGTGGTGTAGGCAGTCTCTAACACATATCGGTTCGCGTGCGTCAATCTAGTGTGTGTATTTTGTGCGTGTGTTCGTCCTTTACCCACTGAATTCACTATTTTTCTACCGATTATCTGGGATGGGGATTGAACACCACCTGTTGTTGGGACCGGGCTGGCTGCTTCCCCGAGGGGATGAACTGAAGACTCAACGCAGCGGCACTGTGAGCCTGATGGCCGTTCAAACGGATCTCAAACAGATGTACGCAAACTTTTACACAAAGTTTCATTTTGTGCAGAGTTAAAGGAAATTGCACAGCTGGACTAGCACCCTGAATAGATCACACTAGCGCCATGGCGGGAAACAGATCGCCATGAACGGAATACACTTTGAACATGAAAACATTGAACATGAAAGCATGCATGTGGGAGTGTGTGTGGAATGGATGATGGCCGAGTCTGATGGACTCTCGTCCGTCCGTGGGCCGTGTGGCGTGGGGGTCTTGTGCTCGATAAGGGGGCATCACCCTTGCAGACGCTAGCCTTCCCTGTGGGAGGGCAGGGGAGGGGAGGCCGGTGTCTGAATGGAACAGCCATCAGGGTCAGAGCAGGAATACCAGCTTCGAAGGAGGACTCCTGCTAACTATCTGACCTTTACACTGAACCTCGGAGACACACTAACACACACACGCACACGCACACACAAACAGATACACACACACACACACACACACGTCGGTGTCGAAACGTTCAACTAAGATCTTGTCAATGTTTCCATAAAGGTTCTACATTAGCATTTTGACAGTTACATGCTAAACTAATTAAAGGTGATATTTTGCAGCCAGGAACACAACAGATGACAGAGTCCATTAAGTCAAACCTCCGTGTTTAGGAACCAACGCGTTGGATTGTGCTGGTGTGTGAGTGAAGGCGCGTGAAAGACAGGGTTATTGGACTGTCTGTGTTCTGTTCTGTGGGTCTGTGCATCCTTCAGTCACAATGATGAACGCTCGCTAGCAAATGTTCGACGCCACAACAGGAAATCCTACTCATTAATTGAATGGTAACGTTTTTTCAATACTTTATCGAAAAGAAATGTGTTTGATTTATTTCACACAAAATTATTATGTGTAGGATTGATATGATACAAAACCGTAAATCATCCATCTATTTATCCAGTCCATTGATGTTTCATTGTTGTTTCGTGTGTCGTGGATAGACCGTATGTACCGAAAACAAGCTGTTTAATCTTGTAAGCACTAATCAGTTATTTGATTCTGCGCTTTTACATCCACTCCACTTTTTCTACAACTGAAAAGTGATGATATACCTGGCTTGAGACATCTCTACCAATACGTGACGGCTTGATATTGAATTATTTTTATGCGGGGAAATTGTTCTAAATAGTGCAATTGTATGCAAAAACCAATGGTGTTGAATTGCGTATGGTTGCAAGATGTAAAACGATGTGCTTACAGATCTTCCACTTCCCTTCCACCTTCTCTTGCTACGAGCCGGTGAGGCTGTGCTTAATCAAGGTGTCTAAAAAGCGACAGTAGGGAGGGACACCTGTTGGAAGACAATATATACACTCAGAGCACACACACAGCAGTGTAAGAAGAGATCTGCTCATCTGAGTGGATCGTACATGAAGCTATGTCTACACACGTGTTCAATTGGCGAGGGTGTGATGGAACGTGTGCTTGTGATGGTGTTTGTACCAAATGTGTGTGTGTCTGTGTGCGCGTGTCCGTGTTTGTGTGTGTCTGTGTGTGTGTCTATGTCTGTGTATTTGTGTGTGCGTGCGTGTATGTTTGTGTTTGCGTGCGTGCACGTGCATGCGTAAGTGTGGGTGTGTCCGTGTGTGCGTGCGTGTGTTTCGGTGCGTACGTGCGTGTATGCGTGCGTGTGTGTGCATGCATGAGGTCATGGATATTCTTAGGCTGGTGCGGTCTGAATCCATCACTGTGGCAGGGCCCAGCCAGGCCAATCTCCTCTTTGTCTCATCTCATTCCATCAGTCGCCTCCCGCCCAGAACTTTACCAGCCAGACACCCCCCCCCTCCCTTCATGAAGACACAATGCTGTCCACATGGTACACCCCCATTATCCCACTACACAGCAAAGAGCAGGGGACACATTGAGTTGGTTTTCTCTCGTTGCTTGTTAAAGGGGACCTATAACTATATAGATGTGATTTCTCCATCTGTTTTGACGTGATATCTCCGTCTGTTTTGATGGGATATCTCCAGAGCCTAGGGTTCCGTCTCGCTGCTTTCTGGCCGGCGCCGTCTGAGACGGAGTTTACACCTTCAGTGTGAAGCCAGGGGTCTGAGAGACTGAGCAGTCTCTGGGCAGTTACCTCCCGGCATGTTGTTTCTCCCGTCTGGAAGACTTTGGTTCTCTCTCTGGACACGCAGACAGAGTTACGGTTTATTCATTGATTTGTGTGTACATTCGAGGAAAGAACCGTTTAAAGTGCCAAGTTGTTTTTCCTCTAGGATCATTTCTGAGAAGTGAGTTGTGTTTATTCGTGTAAGTTTTCTTTTTACAATTGCTTACATTCATCCTCCCTCAGTACTAAGAGTATCATTTCGGTATGGATCCGGGGATGGAGCTAGAAACCTTCCAGTCACCAGCGAACCCTCTCTACCTCATGGGCCACATGCTGCCGTGGTCATGGCGGTGGAGAAGTCTGAGGTCGGAAAATCTTTACTCCAATAAGCGATGGCGGCGGTTTAATGGATCGCCGTGTCTTTCCACTCACCAGGGAGGAAACACTGGACCACATAAGCGTTCCAGCGGCCCTCAGCCGCTCGCCCTCAGTAACCCGAATGGGGGCTGGCGCGCTGAATGTCTTCATCGGACCGCTGTCTCCCTCGTCCAGCGGTTAATGGACAGTAGCCTGTGTACTCAGCCGTCCTCCCTGCTACTGAGACAATACTGAGATAATATCTCTTGCTGAGATGTTTCTGTTCAAATGACCAGCCTAAGCCAAGTTGGATCCTGTTATTTGCAAGAGAGAGAGAGAGAGAGAGAGAGAGAGAGAGAGAGAGAGAGAGAGAGAGAGAGAGAGAGAGAGAGAGAGAGAGAGAGAGAGAGAGAGAGAGAGAGATGGGGTTGGTCAAACACAGGAGGAGAAAATTATATACCTGAAATAATCACTTCGTCTAGCGCCCTTATGGAGGAATGATCCAGAAGGCGCAGGCAGTCTGGCTCGGAGGGAAAGGCCGTGTGAGATGACTGCTTAAATAACCGTGGCAGGCAGATTTGTAATGGAGCCATAAGTGCTCTGTTCCTCAAAAACAGCCAGCTGTAGTGGCTTTTTTCAACCCCTCAGTAAAACTCTCAATTAAATGCCGGAGGGCTGCAGAGAACTTCAACTCCAGAAAGTACAACACACAGAGCAGAGCACATACGATAAGTTGTTGGTCTTTTTTGCACAGAAAAAGCGTGATTTCTGTAACCGCGACTAAAAGTTTGAGTCGAAATGCGACGTTTCCGTTTGGGATCTTGTCGTCTGCATCCTAAAGATGCACGAAACCACACTCCACAGAAATGCAAACTAAGAGCTAGCGGACGTAAATACAGTAAACGCTGCCTGCTGCACAAACCACTGCCCCAGCAGGAGTGTCCGAGCTACTCCCGAAAACATGACATCGCAGACACATCCATCGACACCAGCACAGGCCTGTGATCGATGAATTGAATGTTGGTTCAAGGGTGATTTACTCTCTGGAGCAGTCTTCCCCGTTTGAAACATGTTAGTACGGCCATACTTTTACATCTGTGTCATGGCCTCAACCATCCTGGGGCAATAGCAAAGCTACACGGGGCAGAAAAGCTTATTTGTGCTGCCATCTAGTGTATGCATCGTTACACTTCTGCGCCTACTCTGCTTTTGTTTTCCCGAAACAAACTACAAACGGGAAACCAAATCAGCATCGCCAAGGAATGGGGGACTCAGTCAGCTTCGAGCAGTTAACACAAACCGAGTTTATACTTTGTGTGTGCTGTGTTTGTGTGTGTGTGAATGTTTGTGTGTGTGTTGGCGTGTGTGTGGGTGTGCGTGTGTGTTTGTGCATGTGTGTGTGTTAAATGTGTGTGTGTGTGTGTGTGTGTGTGTGTGTGTGTGTGTGTGTGTGTGTGTGTGTGTGTGTGTGTGTGTGGATAGAGGGGGGGGATGATAGAATAGACTGAGAGTGACAGAAAGGGGGACAGATAATTCTTTGTGTCAAGTTCTCATGAAATAATGAGCTGTTCCTGTTCCCTGGATGTCATGCCCGTTCCTGACGCTGTCAATCAAGCTGGGTGTGTGGTGGGGACACTCCACTGTGGGGGTTCATTTAAAAAAGATACCCAGAATTCATCTGATAATGACGTTAGCGCTGCGGTGCAGAACTCCAGGGGAGGGGAGAGAGGGGGAGAGGGGGAGAGGGGGAGAGAGGGGGTGAAGGGGAGAGACTCTCCCTTCACTGAGGCCTTAACCTTTAACATGTGTGGGCATGGCAGCTCTGCGGGGGTCTCTAGGGAACGCAGCATTCTGGGGCGTGAAACCACACAGAGCAATGAGGTGGTGTCATCTATTCTCCAGTTTTATCTCTCCATCTTTGTCTCCCTCTCTCTCTCTCTCCCAATATCTCTCTGTCTCTCTCTCACCTTCCGCAGTTCTCAGCTATTATCGTTAACTCTCCTTCTTAACCCACTTTTCCTCTATTTTTGTTACAAGAGAAGTAGGCTCCTACTGAAAGCATGTATCTGGTTGTTAATTAAGTTACTATAAGCTAAATCACAACATCGATGCCCCTCACTGCACACGCACTTTGTTCTCGAGCTCTCTTGTGTGTTAAATACGTTGTGCTCCAATAGAGGGCTTTGAAATTAACGTGTCCATGCTCTCTCATCCGCCAACGAGCCACAGGATACGTGTAGCAACAGCGGAGAAGGACAAAGGCTGCCAAGGCTGAAGCCTATATTTAGCAATGACATCGAATCCCCTGACCTGAACACGATGGACACGAGATACTGACCTCATACAGCTCATCATCAAACACATCATCACCACCACTCTAACAAGCCGGGATATTAAATCTTAACCACACTCAGATGAGCACACAGTCAGACGGGCGGACGGACGGACGGACGGACGGACATGCAGACACAGTTGGACTCCCACACCCGGTCACAAAGGAGGAAACACATGAAAAAAGCAGTTCTGAACCGGTTTCAGTCTGCGTTCCAGTAGTGAACGGGTTCATAATTTACTCTCCTTACTCAACATTGGCCAGGGCTATTCTGAAGGCATAATTAGTAAGAACGCTGTAGAATTCATCCAGCTCAGCGGGCATAACCTTTAAGCCTGTTAGAAATGTGCTCCAGTGGTGCTAGAGAGCTGGTTCCTGAGAGGTGCCATCACTTCTTGATCTGCTGGTGGTTCTCCACACCCAGCGAGTCCCACCGCTTAGCCGTCTGATTAACACTTCCACCCTGAAGTTCAGCAGGATTTGATCCGTATATATTATTCCCTGGATGTTTGCCCCCCACCCCCACTCTCCCCCAGGCCCCAGAATTAAAATAGAGAGAGAAATTGAATCAAAGTAACTTGTGCAACAAAAGACACAAGGAATGTACAGAGCCTAGAATATTTCAGAGTTGCTCATCTTTAAAGATACTAATGCTTCCTTTCATCCTTCTGTAAGATCACACAGAAACGCACACACACTGACACACACACACACACGGATACACACACACACGCACGGCCGCACGCACACACAGACACTCAGACACGCACACAGACACTCAGACACGCACACACACACACACAAAACCACCCAGACACACACACACACACACACACAGATACACACACGCACACACAACCACACACACGCACACGGTGGGAACCGCTAGCCTCGTGTTGTTTACCTTGTGCTCACTTGAGCGGTGAGTGTGTGTCTCTCAGTTGTTGCAGCGGCGGCGCAGGTCGGTCTCCCTCTAATGGGACATCACAGCAGCCATCCCCTAAAGGTTCCCCGCGTCACACAGCGCATGCTAATGGCTCGCCCTGCCCTCGGCGGGATGCTGTGAGATCCCTCTTCCGGAAGGAATAAGAAGGTTGCCGCGCTGCCTTTGGTGGTGGAAATGCAAATGGTCTCACATTATTCTTCCCCCGAATATCAATGCATATCAATATTCTGTTCTGGCCGGCCTTGTTGGGAATGCCAAACGAGGCGCAGACGTCGCTGACTTCTGTCCCGCCTCCCATTAGTAAGAACGAGTGTAGCAGGGCTGCGATAGTTCAGGTGTGGTGGAAACTTTCTGGGGAGGATTGATAGGGCTCTGATTTTTGTGGTCATTAATAAAAAAATATATTAGCACAATGCATTCGGCTAATTTAAGGGAGACTATGTATGAGTTTAATGTAAATGATGATAGTTTGACTGGAGGTATAGAATGCTATGGGTAACACTATACGATAAGGTTTCATGTATTAACCATTACTTAACATTAGTCAATGCCTTGATAAGTATTATTATAAAGCATTGGGATTATATTAGGGTTAGTGGGAACCCTAACCATATTAAATAATGAATGATTAATCAATGCCATATTTAACAAGAACACCATAACCTAAGTTAACATGAACACCATTAGTAAAGACGAACACCATTCGTCAAAGATTACTATACCATAAGTTAACGGTTTCTAACTGTAAGTAATGCATATCACAGTAATAACTAATGATAACTAATGGTTAATTGTTCCCCTATAGTAAAGTGTTACCATGCTACGTCCTCCTCCAAGTCTTTCGTATAGTTAGTAAATTGAAACCCAGACGATATCACAGTTTGAAGTGTAGAAGACAGGTGTCGAATGGAGACGATCTCTCAATGCCATGTCGGTGGGTTAACCAGACTGACGTAAAGCCCGGAGCCCAGCCGTGGAGTGAGTCGCAGCCTGTGCTGGCCTAGTTCAATACCCGCACTAATCACGGTCTGCAGCTCTGCTCTCAGCCTCCCCGATCAAACAGACAGCCGCCCACCTGCACGCAGGCGTGCACAGCGATGCGTGGCTGAGGACAGCGTCACACACGCTCAGGTGACTCCCCCCTCGCCTGCTATTCCTGTCCCGTACCAGCTGTCAGTGGGCTGGGGATGGGGACCATTCTGATCATTTCAGCGCCCTGGCGATGGCTTGATGCGACTCTCTCTCGCACACGCTCATTCATGAAGCATGCGCGTGCCCGATAATAATGGTACATTTTAGTTTACCACCTATACTTTTTACCCTTTCAGTGTTTTTCGTTTTTTCAAGTGAAAGCAAAATAAGGCAGTATGAAAACCACAATGAGGTATACATAGCAACGGTGTGTAGACAGAAGGCTGAGTGAGGACAGGTAGGCAAACAGCACAGAAGGATTGACAAGGATTCTTCATGTGTTGATACTCTGTGGCTGATGCCAGAGATTACCTCGATGGAAAGGAAAATAAGATACTGGTGTGTGTGTGTGTGTGTGTGTGTGTGTGTGTGTGTGTGTGTGTGTGTGTGTGTGTGTGTGTGTGTGTGTGTGTGTGTGTGTGTGTGTGTGTGTGTGTGTGTGTGTGTGTGTGTGTCTCTGTGTGAGTGCGTGCAGGTGTGTGTTAGCGTGTGCGTGTGCGTTTGTGTGTGAGTGGGTGATGCGTGTGTGCCAGGTGTGTGTGATAGTGTGTGTGTTTCTCAATTTGGTCGTCCCTGTGAGTTGCGACATTTGACACTGACGCATTTTGTTGTTGTTGCCATTTAAAATAAAGCGTTGTGTATCGTATCTGAAACATGCCGGATTTACGAGGGAGCAGAGACAAGAGGAGAAAATAGGAACTGTGTGACACAGACATGCCAAGTTAAAGTGAAGAACACAGGATTCCTCGCGGGTAGCTACACTTAATCTGCCCCCGAGCCAAAGAACAGCAACTCACCCTGCAGAGGGGGTGCAGCGTTCTTTGATTTCCTGCTCCTGCCCGCGACGTGTGTCCTCGGGAAGAAAAAATCGACATGCGTACTAGCAGGCGCTCGACCTCTTAATATTTCATCAGCCCACTTTGCAAGGAGAGCATGTATTATTCACAAAGATGGGGTCACAATTAAACAGGCTGCCAATCAGAGGCGGACTCTGGAGAGGCGCACACCGCCAGTAGAGTAGACTCCCGGTGCATTTCAGCGAGACAACCAGGGCAGCGCGTCCACGTGTATAACACGCGCTCTCACGCTGATCTGCGCAGCGGGAACACCATGATGGAGGACACGTGTGCACGAGAGCATGGTGAAATGCATGTGTGTGTGCGGGTTTGTGTCTTGAGCCTGGGTGTGTGTGTGCGTGTGTGTGTGTGTGTATGAACTCATCATGTACTCTGATGGCAATGCTATGGGGGTTCTTGTTGAAATTGTTCACGGTTAGCTAACAGATGGATACACCAACAGAGTCATCTGCCCCCTGCTTCCTCTTAAACCAGGGGTGCCCAACCTTTTTTGACCCAAGATCTACTTTTCAAGTAGCCAACCTCCCGAGATCTACCAGCAAACCTACCTTCAAGCCGGGGGGGGGGGGGGGGGGGGGGGGGGTAGAGAACAATTGTGACGGGGGGGGGGGGGGGGGGGGGGGGGTTGTATCGTGAACCTACGGACTTCAATGGGGGTTTCATTCCGTCTGCGCACGGCACCTTCTCAACGATAATCAATAATCTTCCTCCCACTCAGGGTGAAAATGGTAGGTCTTAGCTTGTTTCCCCTCAGCCATGCCAACGTTTAGGAGTGTGTAACTACTGTTGACGGCTTTCAACTGCTGTTAACAGCACATGCGCTACCGCGCGTATATGCTACCGCGCAAATTTAATTTCATTTTTTTTCTTCACCCCTTCGCGATCGACTTGGGATCTGTCGGCGATCTACTGGTAGACCGCGATCGACTGGTTGGGCACCCCTGTCTTAAACGGTTTAACCCCCAGGGTTACCCAGGTTTATCCCGAACCCACTACTCAGTATCGGAGAGGTTGTGACAGTGCAACCAGTAACTTTAACTAACAATAACTGAACTACAATACAAACACCCAACCGTAACCCAGTAGCCTACTCCTAATCCCTATGCTTATGCTATATAACATTGCTTATTACCGCATTAACAGATGTTAATTGATGGTTAAACTATGTAGCTTAATTGTAAAGCGTTTTGTATGTGTATTGTAAAGTGTTCGATATGCTTACATTTGTATATAGTAAGGCCTGCAGGCCTAACACATGAAATATTTTGAAGTAAAGTGTTTGTTTTGCTGTGAAATTTAATATTATTTTTTCTTTACAGCCGATTCGATGAGGCTTGTTATGTGGAACATGTTTAACCGAGAGCCATGACAGCGCTGCTTCTCAAGGTAAATCAGAATCACTCATTCTTTATAAACTAATCGTTTGTGAAAAGGCTTTGATGCTGAGTCAGGGGCATGGATAAAAGAGGCTGCGCACACACTAATCTAATCCACGGTATTTGAGCAATCTTTCACCAAGAAGCTACTTACCATTGAGTGCAGTCAGTGCGCAGAGATACAAGAGCAAAGTACAGCGTGCAAATCCCAGCTTCAATCTAGAATCAAAACCAATCTTCCTTGTTGATGTTAACTGCTGACCTAACATGAGGAGTGGGGCAGGGGGGTCATATCATTATATCCATAGATGCTGTTAACTACCTCTCCAAGAATCAGAAAAAAAATTGATTTTGTGAAGATTACAGAGAGTGAAATATAGTCGATTATGCATATTGCTTGTGGTCAGTGGTTATGTTATAGTGTGACGGAAGTGAGAACTCATGTTTAACGATATGTTAACTTTGATTGCTTCGATGGTTGCTTTTGAAATGTGAACTATTGTGTTTGCGTTGAGCCGGGGTCTTTATGTAGCCTAATTCTCAGAGTAAACGCAATGCACAACGGGAAATTAGACACAATGGCAGGATTTGATAAGCAACCATGCAGAACAAATTAACGCTTATCTTCCACATGCACAATAAGACCCGAAGTTATTAATGAAGACGTCATTGATCTGTTCATTGATTCGCTTAATGTTGTGGCAAACATTTCGGACACGCTTTTGCACTGTTCAGAAATGTGTCTTTTAGAAGTTAGGGACATAGACAAACCGAACCAAACCAAGGATAAATTATGTAGTTTAGCCAACCGATAGAATGAAATAACGTAAAGCATTACTGGTTCACTCATGATTCTGTAGTGCGAGACAATATCTATATTTGGTAGTTTTCTTTAAGCGATCAAACACTCAGTCTACTCACCGCCTTGATATCCGACTCTGGAAACAGCTGATACTCAAGATGAGGAATAGAGCCCAGTTACTCGCTGAAGCGAAAAACATCCGAAGTGGTAGCTTTTGCGTGATCTCTCTCTCTCTCTCTCTCTCTCTCTCTCTCTCTCTCTCTCTCTCTCTCTCTCTCTCTCTCTCTCTCTCTCTCTCTCTCTCTCTCTCTCTCTCTCTCTCTCTCTCTCTCTCTCTCTCTCTCTCTCTCTCTCTCTCTCTCTCTCTCTCTCTCTCTCTCTCTCTCTCTCTCTCTCTCTCTCTCTCTCTCTCTCTCTCTCTGATTGTGGGCTCCATACAGCCCCCCCTAGTGGTTGATAATCCACAACACGCCTATAATAAAACGCAGTGTCTAATCTGTAACGTCACCTTGTGTTGAAGATAAACAGGGGAAGCATTTCTCCTTCCTTAAAAACATGCATTCAGGACTGGTTTGATCCAGCAAACAAAAGACAAGGCATATAGGCTAGTCGACAGACTCTTAATCCCATACTCACAGTTTAATCAGAATGAAAAGATTTAGGAAGATTAAGGTTGAACAAAATATTGTTCCTTATACTTAACTAAGGGATTATGGCCGTTCTGGCTTCACAGTAGTTTACCTTAATCCTCTTATGGGACTGCTTTGATCTGGGACAATATCTGGATTGTTCTGGTGATAATCAAGCATGTGATCCTCTTCAAAGTCCTCTTTTCCATCTTCTAGTGTTACTGTTTTTCCATTCCTCTTTTGTTTAATCTTTTCCTGCTTAATTTACACATATTTCCTCAAATTTACCTCCTCATCCTACCTTTTTCAAATTCCTAATTCATATTTTGTCATTTGTTGCTCTACTCTTTTTTGCCATCTACACCTTCCTCCTCCGCATATTTGACACTTTCACTTTGAATTTCTCACCACTATATCTCTCCTTCCGCCTCCTCTCCCTCCCTCTCCCCTTCCTCCTCCTCATCTTCCTCCTCATATTTCTCCTCCTCATTGTCCTTCACATCCCCACTTTCCTCCTCCACCTTCTTCCTCTCTAACCCTCCCCTACCCATGACTCTTTCTCACATTGAAAGTCAGTGCTTTGTTTTCAACAGCAAATGTCAAACAAATGTTTGACAAAAGATAAATCCTATGTTGCCTGTACTCTATTTCCCAAGAGTATGCATAGTCATTTAAACATCAACGTTGTAGTGCTTGAATTGAATGATAATTATTGAACAATCTTGTCATGACCCCAGACGACTAGACATCTTTAGAGACCACAAAAACGTGTAATTGAATTGTATTATTGTTGACAACGACCATCAAATTATCCAAAGTTAAGTAAAAAGAATATAATAACTTAATAAACAAATGATCAGCTCTTACTTTGCAAACAACTCCCCAATGCAACCATTTATAACAACACGTTGTTGGTGTGTTTTCTGCACCATGGCCCCGCCTCCACCACACGCTGCAGCCCTGAGCGCTGATGTGCACTGGCTCTTTAAAGGTTGGAGTTTGGCACAATGTGCCCTCCTTGTCCCTCCCTGCGCGCAGCAGAAGATAAGTGCGTCACTTTGGATCCGTTGTTATCGCGACTTTTAAAGTCTATCGCATGTGCGTCAGTTTCTTGAAATGGTGAGTTTGAGTTGAACTCCTGACACGAAGTTAGAATATGTCACTTTCTATCTCGCTAATGCGAAACCAAACAAGACGTGCAGGAAGCTGTCGTGGAGACAGACAATGCAACAGCATTGGAACGGAAGGCGCATAGTGGTACTGTTATTCTGTTTACATGCGTATTAGTTCCTAAAAAATATCGCATTATTTAACAATGATATACTGCTCTAAGGGTCAGCCTTTACAAGACGAAATGAAATGGCAAAACATCTTCCCTAATGCTGTCTGTGTGTGCGTGTGCGTGCGTGCTTCTCAGTTGGGTTGTCCCTAACCCAAACCCACGTGGTGCGTGTACGTGTGCTCGTGTATATATGTGTATGTGTGTGTGTGTGTGTGTGTGTGTGTGTGTGTGTGTGCTCGTGCGTGCGAGCGTGCGCGTGGGTGCGTGGGTGCGTGGGTGTCTGTCTCTGTGAGGGTGCTGGTGTGTGTATTTCTCATACTGGTCGTCCCTGTGAGTTGTCACACACGTCGCCTTTGTATGCATCATTATTCCCCAAAGTAACGGTCGCTCTCCGTCCCCAATGGCCCGCACAGAGCGGAGATGAATGAGGACACCTTTGAGATCCCTGAGGGGGCAGAGTACCTCTACCTGGTGCAGGAGGAGGAGGAGGTGGAAGTGCAGTACGTCCGGCGGAGGAACTACGTCATCCCCCTGCTGGTGCTCTCTAATGGCTGGATCAAGCTCATCGGGCTGGCCGTGGTCTCCGCGCTCGGCCTGTCCGCGTACCTGTTCTGGCCACTGTGGCCAGGTGTGTCCCAGACGATGCCACGCAACCTGGCCCGGGTCACCACTGATGTCGGGGCTTTCGAGGGGAGACACGTGAGTCTGTTTTCATGTTGTTGAAAATGGGTGAGTCAAAGGGGATGTGTGATACTAATGTAGCACTCGCTAATTTAGTTTTATTCTGTTTTTTAAATCGATTTAAGTTGATGCAACCTTTATTTATACAGACAGATCCCTCAGGTGCCAGGACTCATTGGAATGAGGCCCTCTGTACAGACAATACAAATAATGGCTATAAATAAAGATATATAAACAGATAAATAAACAACAGATAAAAATGAATTAACTAGATCATAAAACACCAGAGTAGTGATAAAAATAATCAAAATATTATGAAAAAACCTTGATATAATGACACATCAACTGAAACGCAATATATCGAGACGCCATTTTGGAGGGTGAACCATCCAAGCTACGATGGGAAATGAAACTGTCACGCTCTCCTCTCCAGGAGGACGGGGCCTACTCCTTCAGGGGCATGAGCTACGCCTCCCCCCCGACGGGCCGGCTGCGCTGGGCCCCCCCGGCCAGGCCGACCAGGTGGACCGGGGTGGGGGACGCCAGCCGCCTCCGCGGCGTCTGCCCCCAGCGGGACCGGGCCCGGGCCGGCCAGAGGGTGGGCAGCGAGAGCTGCCTGTTCCTCAACGTGTGGACCCCCTCGCTGGAGCCGGACGCCGCTCTGCCCTGGTGGTCTGGATCCACGGGGGGTACCTGACCTCGCTCAGCGGGGGGGAGCCCGGGTACGCGCCCTCGGCCCGGCTGGCCAATGAGACGGGGGTGGTCTACGTCAGCTTCAACTACCGGCTGGGTGCCCTGGGGTTCCTGGCCCTGGAGGTTCTGAGGGAGGGCAGCCCCACCAACACCTCAGGTTGGTGCTCACTGCAGGGCTAGGAGGGCTAGGGGATAGGGGGCTAGGGAACAGGGGCTAGGAGACAGGGAGGGCAGCCCAACCAACACTTCGGTTGCTTACTGCAGGGCTAGGAAGTTTTTTGTTTTATTTGATTTATTTTTTTCTTTCGGGATGCAAAGAGGTATGTGACTAATGAAATGCTTCCCAATCGTGATTCACTCACTCACGTGGAATCAGTGTTGTATTTACCAAGTCATGCAGTGGTGGTTATGTTCCAGCTTTGGCACACTTTTCCTCTCTCCAGGGAACTATGGCTTCATGGACCAGATCGCGGCCCTCCAGTGGGTTCAGAGGAACATCCACGCCTTCGGAGGCGACCCAGGGAGCGTGACCATATTTGGACACAGCTCTGGTATGAACCTCAACAACAAATACCTCTCCTAACTTAACCTGGGACATTGTAGTACAAGTTGATTCAACACTGGATCAACTGCAGCACTACAGGAACCTGCTGTAAACTGCCAGGGCAGGTGGTTTTGTGGAATGTCAGAACAGCCTAAAGGTTATGGTTGGTTTAGGTCATGGGTCGGCAACCCTAGGCACGCGTGCCACCACTGGCACGTGGCAGCATAATCATTGGCACACTTGAAAAAAAATGTTGCACTTTATTCTGTTTTGGGCATTTCCTCCCAGTGCAAATATGTTTAAATGAGTTACTGAAAGAAGTGTTCTGAAATTTGAAATTATTGAAATTAATAGTTTTTAAACCTATGTCGTGAGTAATAGACAAGAAAATATTTATATTAATAATATAAATATTTATTTATTTGTAATTCTGTATTTGTATTTCTATATTTATAATATTTATTTATTTGTGTTCTTGTAAAGCTTATATGGTACTCCATTCGGCCCAGGGGCTGATGCTGATCTTGCGCGCCGTACTGTATCCTCTGCTTCTTTCCATTTTGGAGGGCCAGTCTCCAGGTGGAATTCAGGAGGTTGACTAGGTGGGATGTCATGTGGGATAACTAGCTGTTCATGCCTTTTCGTGTCACAGTGGACCTTTTCCAGAGTTCCTGCTTTGGAGTTTTCAGGGTTCCGCTCATTTCAATAACGAAGAGGTCTTTGACAAACCTGAAGGTTTTTTCATAGAAACGTGTTCGTGTGCATCCCTTCCACTTACAAAGTTTCCTGAAGTTCTCTGCTCTTCGCAAAGTTGCAAAACGGCATTTGATGTCCCCCTGGAGTAGCATGAGACCATAAAAAAATAAAAAAAGTCAACAAAAGTGCTGGATTCACTAACATCACATACATCTAGTAGCTGTTTCTAAAAAACGTCCATCCCTTTCTAGTGTTTAAACTGAGATATAATAACATATCAATTGTATTGTTTGCCTATACATTTTTTCGGAGTCTTGGGTTTAATAGTAGATATAGCATGTGGATTATTTCACTGTGTACATTCAGTGTTTTTGTAATGTACTGGTGCGATGGAGACTTAAGATGATGATAATTGATTGTTGATATTTGTGTAATAAAGCGTGTGTGTTTTGGACCCCGTGTGTCAGGGGGCACCTCGGTGTGGACTCTGCTGAAGTCGCCCCTGGCTAAGGGTCTGTTCAGCGCCGCGGTGGTCATGAGCGGCTCCACGGTTCAAAACGCGTCGCTGGCGAAGGCCGAGGCAGACAACCTGGTGTTCCTGCGGAAGACGGACTGCACCGACCTGGCCTGCCTCCGACGTCTGTCCGTCACACAGATCCTACAGGTCGGACTCACAGACAAACACAACCACAGCAATACAATAAAGGCACAAAATAAAAATTCTTTCACAATTAACTTTACTGGTATTGTATTCCACTTAAGCCACCTTTCTGTTCAATGTAATTGTTACAATTTTGCTAACATTGAACATTGCTTAACACTGCCACAAAACATATATATATTTTTTTTTACTTCTTTTTATTGCCTCTTATCAGTTGCAGTCATACAGTACATCACATCAGTACATGAATTTAAGTGCTACGGGTACAAATCTTAGGCTGGTGGGGTTAACAGTCCATGGATGTCTTGGGCCCAAACCATCCGGATCCATGCATATCAGAATTGAGTTACTCATTAACATTGTCCACAAACACCACTCATCACACATGACATTACACAAAGAAGGCATTCTGAAATAGAAAGGCTTGCAAAGGTCCATTGCTTAAAACATAAATAAACAAAGAAACATATCTCCATACATGTAGCCTACATATCCACATGCACATATGTATCTAAATGTAACATTGTCCACAAAACATTTTTAATAAACTTCAGAGCCCAAAAATTATAATTGACTCATCGTAAGAAGTTATAAAAAAAATAAAATAAAATACATCAGCATAATCAAAGTGTTCATCAAAAAAAATCTTTTTTTTTTTTTGTCACTATTCATAAGTTGACACATCCTAGTGGACGTCGCCCATTGCACCACATCTGAATTTTCCTTTCGAAATGAACCATGGCGTCTACGTTGTACACCGTACATTTCCACCTCCTGCCGTTCATTGTGTTCACTGCTGTACCTCCGCCAGGCCAGCCCCTGGGAGGAGTACCCGTCCTGGGCAGGAGACGGCATGATGGACCTGCCCACCAAGGGGAAATTCTACGGCCCCCTGGTGGTCGTGGACGGACATGTCCTCCCTGACACCCCGGCGGAGGGAGGAGGAGGATTTTACAACGACGTGCCGATCGTGGTGGGCACGACGGAGCAGGAGGCGGACTTTAGGTGACCACTCTCTGCTGATGTGTGTGTGTGTGTGTGTGTGTGTGTGTGTGTGTGTGTGTGTGTGTGTGTGTGTGTGTGTGTGTGTGTGTGTGTGTGTGTGTGTGTGTTTGTGTGCGCCATCTGCATTAGTGAGAATATGTTTCTTCCTCTCCCCCTTAGCCCTTCTTCTGCAAACATCTCTCTCTGGACTTGGGATGACTACCAGTGGTTTGTTACCGGTGAGAGCCTTGATGAGTTGCCTTCCTGTATACAATGTAATAGGTATGATTATCAGCAGGGCTGGCGATCAGCTTAGGCGACCTAAGCGATCGCCTAGGGCGGCAAATGTGTTGGGGGTGCCCTCTGGTGGCGCCCTTAATTAATTAATGAAATTATATGAAACAAGCAAAATAAAACATTTTTACCAAACATGTTCCCAAATGGAACGGACAAGGGAGGGGACGGGGGATTATTTGTTAGTGCGTATGGAAACCCTCACTGCAGTACGCAGGACAATGCGATACCCGCATTTTTAATCAGCAAATACAAACATGCATTTTGTACGGTGAATGTTTTCTGCTATTCAATCTATGACACTTTGGAGAAAAGCAAAGTGCACTGTTTATAAAGGGATCCTGTTCTTCTAGAAAGGTACTTCCAGAAAAATCCTGTACTTCTAGAAAAAGATGTGTCCAGATTTTGTAATTTTTGGACGTGAAAAACAAGATTCAAGTTGTTGCTATTGCCTTGTTCTGACCAACGTTTCTCTGCCTGCTCTGTCTTTTTGATTGATTGAAAACTTCATTGAACAACAACTAACAGAAGTGTTCAAAAGGATTAAAAAACACATTAAAGCCCAAAGGCTTTTTTCCATTGTGGTCCTTTAGATGGAAAGGGAGAAATATCACACGGACTAAAACATGGCGAACAAACATACAGCACAAGGACTACAACGTTGAAGAATAAAGGGGGGGGATAAAATAAATAAAACAAAGGATAAGTTCCCAGACAGACAAGCAGACACACAGACAGTACAATATTCCTAGTACTTCAGGGATCTTTTGATTTAAAGTTACGTAACCATTTTTTTATTGAAGATTTAAAATGAAAGTGGGAGGAGCACAGCAATTTAAAGTTAAAAAGTAGGCTATTCCACAAGACAGCTGCTGAGTATAGGAAATAGTACTTTCCGATACAGCTTTTAAATTGGCAGAGCCTGAAATCAGTGGAACTTCCCCTGGTGGATTAATTGTGTGTGTCACTAATTTTAGAAAAGTAATGTCGTAGGTATTTGGGTGCCAGGTTATTACTTATCTTGTAGACTAAACAAAGTTTGAGTTGGGAAACTCTCTCCTCCACTCTGCGCCACCTAAAACTGGAGAAATGGTCAGGAAGAAGATGTGTTCTGGGATGGAGTCTGAGGACCACTCTGATCAGTTTATTTTGACAGATCTGTAGCTTGTCTTTGAGGCCTTTAGTAGTGCCAGTGTACCAAGATGTACAGGCATAGTCAAAATGGCATTAAACAAGGGCATCAGCTAGGGTTTTCAAAGTGTTACTATCCAAGAGGCTGGATATTCTTGCCAGGAACTTAGTCCTTTGGCTCACCTTTGAGATAACTCTCTGGGCCATAAACGCCCCTGATAATTTGTTGTCTAATATATACAGCCTAAGTAAGTGACCACTTCCTTGGCCGTAATTTCAACATTACCTACTACTACCCTAAACCCCAAAGACTTTCTTAGTTTGTCTCTGGACCAAAAAGAATTGACTCTGTTTTGCCAAGGTGGAGAGACAGCTTGTTATCTGTCAACCAAGCACTGAGGTTAAGGAGTTCTACGCTAAGCAGCCTTTCCACCTCTGATTTCTCTTTATGAGACACTAGAATAGCAGAGTCATCTGCAAATAAAAACAGATTGCAATCTATGGCTGACGGCATATCATTCACATATAACAAAAAGAAGAGAGGACCTAAAATACTCCCCTGTGGAACTCCACATGTTAATTTAAGTGGTGAGGACAAGGTCCCTTCCACATCCACCACCTGTTTTCTGACCTAACCCACTGGAGAGATGTATCAGAAAATCCCAGGGCTTTGAGTTTGTTCAAGAGGATATCATACTGGACTGTGTCAAACGCCTTTTGAAGGTCTATTAACACAATGCCACAAAAACTCCCCTTATCCCCCTCTTTGCTGATGATGTCTGTAAGATAGAGCAGACAGGTATCAGTGAAATGGGCTTTTCTAAAGCCTGATTGGAAGTCAAATAAGAGGTTCTGCTCTGCTAAATACCCGTCTATTTGCTCATAAATGATCCTTTCAACAATTTTTGAAATTGAACACAGGATAGATTTTGGGCAGAAATTTCCAGGATTAGATTTGAGCCCCTTTTTATATAAGAGTATCACTCTTGCCACCTTACATTTATTGGGGAAATGGTTATTTGTAATAAATACATTTATAAGATGAGTTATGACAGGAGTGTTTATTTCAGCAGCATCCCTGAGAAATTTGGCAGGAATGTTGTCAAAACCGGTAGCCTTGGAAGGATTCAGGCCTTTGAATTTTTTTAGTAACAACTTCTGCTCTGAATCACTCAGACAAACTGAAACCCTTCGGTGAGGACCTTCCCGAGGACGCTCTGGACCTTTACCCCAGCTCAGCACCCTGTCCCACCCTGGACCGCTGTCCTGAGCGGGCCTACACCACCATGGTGTCGGACATGAGGGTGACCTGCCCCAGCAACGAGGAGGCCTCCAGGGCAGCAGGTGAGCCTGGCACACCCACTATTATACACACTATACAAACTCATTAAGTGAGTCATGGAGTAAAACAGTTTTATTATGTACATTTGCATATCCACATTTCCACAATTCCCTTTTATAATTCACTCACTGTGAATTAAAGTTGAAAGCAGTACCATTTTCTGAGTCTTGTGTTATTTATTTGCATTTTTTATATTTATTTCAACCATGGAATAGCTGAGGTTCAGGCCTTTTAAGTAGGACAGCCTAGTTGTTATCACCATATACGTCCCTCCATCCAAACTGTGTTTCATGCTATTTACTTGTATTTAATGTTTAAAGTCCATGTAAACATAACGGATGTTTAAAGCACTACTAATTCATTATCAATCATTCATTGTCAAATCTGTTGTCACAATCGTTGAGTCACTCGTCGTAGCAGAGAGCTTTGTGAACTGACTCGCCTTGTGTTGTGTGGTCCCAGCGGCCCTGAGCAGTCCTGTGTATCGCTACGTGGTGACGCACACACCGTCCAGCGCGGTGAACACCTCGGGCTAGGACCTGGTGCCCTACCCCAGCCGCTTCTCCTTCCACACGCTGGACGCCCTGGCCTTCTTCGACGGCCTGGGGGCCCTCCTGGAGGAAAGCCGCTCCCCAAACGACACAGAGTTCCAGCTCCTCTTCAGACACCACCTCGTCCACTTTGCAAAAACTAGTAGGATTGCTGCGTTATAATAATGAAAATGATGCATGGGATTCAATGTGCCTTTAAAGGTTCCTACGGACACTGTATATACAGATCAGAACCAAGGAATGTATGCTGTATGAAGACTGTCTATTGGACAAACGTGGCTTAGCTCAGAAGATAGAGCGGGGTGATTTGAAACTGCAAGGTTGCTAGTTCATTCCCGGCTCTGAGTGCCGAGGTGTCCCTGAGCAAGGCGCCTCACCCTAACTGCCTTGGATGCATGGACTCCGCCGTCGGGTTTTGAATGTGTGTATACTATAACCTTTGTAAGTCGCTTTGGATAAAAGCATCGTATAAATATCCTAAATGTCAAATGTAATTGCATACTGTATACTAACACATGTATCGTTTCGTGTTTTCCATTTTTAAAAGTACCAGCCGACGACCAAACATTGTTTGCTGTCTTCTTTCTGTACCGACTTCCAGGGAAGATGGTGGACGAGTGGCCAGAGTTCCCATCAGCCACTGCTCTCCTGTCCAACCGGCTGAAGGTGGTCCAGAGCTACTCTGATGAGCGCTGTCGCCTGTGGCAGGACAATGGCTTCGATGCCTATGCCTGGGTCAACTGACCAGATGAACACCCAGGGCTGTGGGTCAACCCTGTGGAAACGCCAAATTTGATTCACCGCTGATCTCACCTGAGGCCATGCCACTTTGTCTAATGATTATAAACCACTATTCTTTAACCAAACTAACAGCTGCCAACACCTTGTTTACACTGAGCTGCTGGGTCAAAAGGGGTGTCCTCACTTCCTGTTGACGTCAGTCGAAGAGCAGATTCGGCGGTGTACTCTATACTAATAACAATATGTTGGCTTTGCTCAGGAGGTAGAGAGGGTCGTCTTGAAACCAGAAGGTTTCTAGTTCAATCCCCAGAGTGTTGTGGTGTCCATGGACTGTCTGCTAAATGCAATATAAATGCATGGAGGACATAAAACTCAAACAGAAGCTATTAAAAGTGTACCAGAGCTACGACCCAGCAGCAAGGGCTAATGTATAGAATGTCGTTCATAATCGGGAAAATAAGGCCAGACCGGCCCTGAAGGGGCTTATTTTCGATAATGACCGGCGACGTTCTTTACATTATCCCGCTTATTACACGGCTACTTGCCATAATGAAATACTAACTTTACATGTTTTTTCACAATTTATTTGTTACTTACCAGCATTCATAGTGTTGATCAGCAGAGAAATAGTCTGTTAAGACATTGATGTCAATTTGAAACCGAGTACGCTGGGGTTGATAAGTTACCGGACTACCTACGGACTGATACGAAAGATGCCAAAAAAATCACTTTCCTTGATAGCTTGATCATTATATGCTTAGCAATGGTGAAATATCAAAATATAATAAATCATATTAATTCACCGTCAGAAGTTGTGAAGGCCCATGCAAGTGAACGGAGCGTTCCACAGCATTGAGAAGAGCCGTGTAATAACTTTATATAATTCAGAGTGAATTAAAAGTTTAAATGAAATCCAATCTCTGTGTTTCATGTTATTTATTTGTATTTTCAACAATCATTTACACCATGAAATAGATAAGATTCAGGCCTTTTCAGAAGTAGGCCAGCCTAGTTGTTCACCTTATAGACATGTGTGCGTTTCCTCTCTGTAGTTCTGTACTTCTCCAACAGATGTCGCCAGATCAGAATCAAAACGTCCAATGGAATTCGTTCATGCCATTTTCTTTCTTTTATGTTATTTCCATGTATTCTGAACGATTATTTGCAATATAAAATAAAAAGGAGGATATATTCACGAATAGGCTGAAATAGATGTATAAATCTATGTGCGTGTGTAAGTAGGACTATTTTTGCAGACGCCCACGAGGTATCACCAAATCCCCGTTTTCCTGATGGCTCTAAAACTTATGGGGCAACGGCGACAGATTGGCTGCTTGGTGCCACGCCGCCGCGCCTGCTCAGTCGGAGGCAGGGACCAAATCATCTTTGTATTATTGTTGACAAAGACAATCAAATTATACAAAGTTAAGTTAATAAATGATAATAATAAAATCATAAACAAATGATCAGCTCTGACTTTGCAAACAACTCCCCAACGCAACCATTTATAACAACACGTTGTTGGTGTTTTTTCTGCACCATCGCACCGCCTCCAACACACGCTGCAGCCCTGAGCGTTTATGTGCACTGGCTCTTTAAAGGTTGGAGTTAGGAACAAAGTGCCCTCCCTGTCCTTCCCTGCGCGTAACGCGTAACGCAGCAGGAGATAAGTGCGTCACTTTAGGTCTCGTTGTTATAACGACTTAAAGTCAATCGCATGTGCGGCAGTTTCTTGAAATGGTGAGTTTGAGTTCAACTCCTGACACAAAGTGAGAATATGTCACTTTCTATCTTGCTGATGCCAAACGAAACAAGACGTGCAGGAAGCTGTCGTAGAGACAATGCAACAGGGTTGGAACGGAAGACGCTCAGTGGTTCCGTTATTCTGTTTACATGCGTATATAGTTCCTTAAAAAAATCGCGTTATTTAACAATTACATGCCTTTACAAGACGAAATGAAATGGCAAAACATCTACCCTAATGCTCTGTGTGTGTGTGTGTGTGTGTGTGTGTGTGTGTGTGTGTGTGTGCGTGTGCGTGTGCTTGCTTCTCAGTTGGGTGGTCCCAAACCCAAGTGATGTGTGGGCGTGTGTACATGTGCGTGTGCTCGTGTGTATATGTGTGTGTATGTGTCTCTGTCTGTTTGCGTGTGTGTCTCTGTCTGTGAGGGTAGGGGTGTGTGCGTGCGCGTTCTTGTGCGTGTGTATTTCTCGGACTGGTCGTCCCTGTGAGTTGTCACACACGTCGCCTTTGCATGCATCATTATTCCCCAAAGTAACGGTCGCTCTCCGTCCCCAATGGCCCGCACAGAGCGGAGATGAATGAGGACACCTTTGAGATCCCTGAGGGGGCAGAGTACCGCTACCTGGTGCAGGAGGAGGCGGAGGTGGAGGTGCAGTACGTCCGGCGGAGGAACTACGTCAGCCCCCTGCTGGTGCTCTCGAAGGGATGCATCACGCTCATCGGCCTGGCCGTGCTCTCCATGCTCGGCCTGGCCGCGTACCTGGCCTATTTGTCCCAGACGCTGCCCCGCAACCTGGCCCGGGTCACCACCGATGTCGGGGTTTTCGAGGGGAGACACGTGAGTCAGTTTTCATGTTGTTGATGGGTGAGTCAAAGGGGATGTACTAATACTTATGTAGCACTCGCTAATTTAGTTTTATTCTGTTTTTTAAATCGATTTAACTAGATGCAACCTTTATTTATACAGATCACTCAGGTGCCAGGAGTATTTTGAATGTGTCCTTGTGTACAGACAATAAAAAAACCGATGACTATAAATAAAGATATCTAAACAGATGAATAAACAACAGATAAAAGAGAATACAAATTAATTCACTACATCATAAAACACCAGAGTAGTCATTAAAATAATGTGTATCAAAATATTATGAAGAAAACGGATATAATGATGTATCAACTGAAACGCGATATATCGAGGCGCCATTTTGGAGGGTGAACCATCCAAGCTACGACAGGAAATGAAATTGTCACGCTCTCCTCTCCAGGAGGACGGGGCCTACTCCTTCAGGGGCATGAGCTACGCCTCCCCCCCGACGGGCCGGCTGCGCTGGGCCCCCCCGGCCAGGCTGACCCCAGGCAACGGCTTTGGGGACGCAAGCCGCCTCCGCGGCGTCTGCCCCCAACGGGACCCCCGGACCAGCCGGAGGGTGGGCAGCGAGAGCTGCCTGTTCCTCAACGTGTGGACCCCCTCGCTGGAGCCGGACGCCGCTCTGCCCGTGGTGGTCTGGATCCACGGGGGGTACCTGACCTCGCTCAGCGGGGGGGAGCCCGGGTACGCGCCCTCGGCCCGGCTGGCAGCTGAGACGGGGGTGGTCTACGTCAGCTTCAACTACCGGCTGGGTGCCCTGGGGTTCCTGGCCCTGGAGGTTCTGAGGGAGGGCAGCCCCACCAACACCTCAGGTTGGTGCTCACTGCAGGGCTAGGGGATAGGGGATAGGGGGCTAGGGAACAGGGGCTAGGAGACAGGGAGGGCAGCCCCACCAACACCTCAGGTTGGTGCTCACTGCAGGGCTAGGAGATAGGGGGCTAGGGAACAGGGGCTAGGAGACAGGGAGGGCAGCTAAGAGACAGGGGATAGGAGACAGGGAGGGCAGCTCAACCAACACTTCAGGTAGGGGCTTACTGCAGAGCTAGGATGGCTAGGGGATAGGGGGCTAGGAGACAGGGGATAGGGGACAGGGGCTAGGAGACAGGGGATAGGAGACAGGGAGGGCAGCCCAACCAACACCTCGGGTGCTTACTGCAGGGCTAGGAACTATTTTGTTTGATTTGATTACATTTCTGCTCTCAGGATACAAAGAGATATGTGACTAATGAAATGCATCCAAATCAACCCTAGCCTTAAAGGAGATGTTTTTGAAGCTTTGGAAAAAATATCTATTCTCCTCTGTTTCAGTCCCTTCAGAATGCGCTGTTTCTGGTGCTTGTAGCTTTAATGCAAATGAGCTGCTGCCCATTGACCAATGAGCAGTCAGAGTGAACCACAGCATGGAGGACAAGGGATTGCTGTTTGCGGACTCGCTCTATATATAATATAATATAAGAACAATATTATTATACAATATATATAGGTATTTATATAATATTATATAGAATATCACGAAAAAAAAGCTTTGGGCACCTCGGAGGATATTCTAAATCATAAAGACTGCATCTGACGTCTCAGTCTGGTACTTACATAACAAGTAAAGATTCGTAATAGGGGTTTTCTCGGCCATGGTTGAGAAGAATTGGGGGAAAGGAACTTTGGCCTTGACTCTCTGAAGTCCATATTGAACCACGACATGGAGGAGAAAGGGATTGTACTCCCGGGATTGAGCTGCAGGGCTGCCGCCGAGCTCAACCCCGCCGGAGCTGTTCGTCCGCTGGTCCACAAAATCTTAGCTATGCTCTGATTGGAGGGGGGTGGGGAAGTGTACTCCTACGTACCTCCTACGTACTTCCTACGTAGGAGGGGGCGCCGAGACTGACGCACTCGTTTGGAAACTGTAGCCGGGGTGCTCACAGAAATGCATATCTCACTGGAAAAATTAATGTACAGACTTTTTTCAAAGTTTGTATGCGTGTGGGAGCACCAGGGACCCAAAACGTCACCCCAGATCCCAGGAAAAGTGTTGTTTTCATAATATGTCCGCTTTAACCATGTGATTCACTCACTCACATGGAATCAGTGTTGTATTTACCAAGTCATGCAGTGGTGGTTATGTTCCAGCTTTGGCACACTTTTCCTCTCCCCAGGGAACTATGGCTTCATGGACCAGATCGCGGCCCTCCAGTGGGTTCAGAGGAACATCCACGCCTTCGGAGGCGACCCAGGGAGCGTGACCATATTTGGACACAGCTCTGGTATGAACATAAACAACAAATACCTCTCCTCACTTAACCTGGGAAATGTTTCTATCATTGTAGTACAAGTTGATCCAACACTGGATCAACTGCAGGAACCTGCTGTAAACTGCCAGGGCAGTTGGTTTTGTGGAACGTCAAAATGACCATAAAAGGTTATCGTCGGTTTGGGTTAAAGTTGATACACTACATTTATTTACATTGAAGTAAAGTATACAAAAGTGCTGGATTCAGTAACATGACAAACATCTAGAAGTTGTTTCTGAATATGTCTATCCCGTTCTAGTGTTTAAGCTGAGATATAATTACATAATAATATCAATTGTATTGTTTGCATATACATTTTCCAGAGTACACTTTGTCAGAGCTTTTCTTGGGTATAATAGTAGATGTAGCATGTGGATTATTTCACTGTGTTATATTATACATTTGGTGTTAGCAAACAGAAATAATTATTTGCAGATTTCTACTCTATTACATGCATGAACTGCATTTATTCCCGAATGCAATCCATAAAAGTACAAACTGTTATGGTATTGTAATTATAGTACTTTTCGATTTGTTTTGTAATGTACTGGTGCGATGGAGACTTAAGATGATGATAATTGATTGTTGATAATTGTGTAATAAAGCGTGTGTTTTGGACCCCGTGTGTCAGGGGGCACCTCGGTGTGGACTCTGCTGAAGTCGCCCCTGGCTAAGGGTCTGTTCAGCGCCGCGGTGGTCATGAGCGGCTCCACGGTTCAAAACGCGTCGCTGGCGAAGGCCGAGGCAGACAACCTGGTGTTCCTGCGGAAGACGGATTGCACCGACCTGGCCTGCCTCCGACGTCTGTCCGTCTCACAGATCCTCCAGGTAGGACTCACAGACACACGCAACCACAGTCAGTGTTGGGAAAGTTCACTTTCTACATTAACTAGTTCAAAGTTCAGTTCACAAATTGTATACAGAACTAGTTCAGTTCATTGTTCATAATACAAAATTGCAAGCTATTATCTTTCAAAATTATTGTCTCAGCCCATATGGAACCACAGACCGCAATTATCATCTTCATATCCAATTTTGAATCCTTATCCAACCAAGGATACATAAGCATTGAGGGGACAGCCTTCCCCATTGTTGCTTTAATGCTTTGTTGCTGTCCCATTCAGTACTCCATGAACACTAGTGGCAGTTGCAGGCTTTCACCCTACAGTATATTCTCAAAAACATGAGGAGAAACTTGCTGCTTGAATGGTCTTTTTTAATGAGGAATTATTATAAGAAAAACAGGACAGTAGGAAGTAGTGAATTATTTCAATATTATTTAACAGCAATTTATTTGAGTAATTCCAAATTTTGGTTGTGATGTCCGAAATAACCAATTGACAACTACATTACAAGTGTGTTACGAGTGGCGGGGCGTGCACTTATTTAATGTGCCCGGTATGAAAGGTTTCAAAGACTGGGAATGTTTAAATATTCTATGAAACTTAAAATTGGACCATTTATTTGTTCGAGTTGGATTTAAACTCAATGCAGGACCACTATTGGAGTGGATCGGACAAACATTGGAACAAAATTAATAGTTTGGAGTGCCGCGGCAGAACAAATCAAGGAATGGGCGCAGTTAATTTCATATCGGCAAATAAACCAACAGTTTTTGCCCATAGAAGGCAATTTAACTAACATAGTTGTTCATTTAACTATTGTTCAATGAACGCGTTCAGGCACAACACTGGCGTTTACGTTCTACACCGTACGTTTACACCTCCTGCCGTTCATTGTGTTCACTGCTGTACCTCCGCCAGGCCAGCCCGTGGGAGGAGTACCCATCCTGGGCAGGAGACGGTATGATGGACCTGCCCACCAAGGGGAAGTTCTAACGGCCCCCTGGTTGGTCGTGGACGGACATGTCCTCCCTGACACCCCGGCGGAGGGAGGAGGAGGATTTTACAACGACGTGCCGATCGTGGTGGGCACGACGGAGCAGGAGGCGGACTTTAGGTGACCACTCCCTCCTGCTGTGTGTGTGTGTGTGTGTGTGTGTGTGTGTGTGTGTGTGTGTGTGTGTGTGTGTGTGTGTGGTGTGTGTGTGTGTGTGTGTGTGTGTGTGTGTGTGTGTGTGTGTGTGCGCCATCTGCATTAGTGTGAATATGTTTCTTCCTCTCCCCCTTAGCCCTTCTTCTGCAAACATCTCTCTCTGGACTTGGGATGACTACCAGTGGTTTGTTACCGGTGAGAGCCTTGATGAGTTGCCTTCCTGTATACAATGTAATAGGTATGATTATCAATACTAGATAAGAAATTAGGGATTTGTGAGGGAATAACAAACATATAATAATCATAATAAACATTGTAAAGTGAATGTTTTCTGCTTTTCAATCTATGAAACATTGGAGAAAAGCAGAGTGTATTGTTTTTAAAGGGATCCTGTACTTCTAGAAAGGTAATTCTGGAAAAATTCTGTAGGCTACTTCTAGAAAAATATGTTTCCAGAGATAGTCATATTTTATATAGTCAACAAGAATCAAGTTGTAGCTATTTCCAGTTCTGACCCCCGTTTCTCTGCCTCAGACAAACTGAAACCCTTCGGTGACGACCTTCCCAAGGACGCTCTGGACCTTTACCCCAGCTCAGCGCCCTGTCCCACCCTGGACCGCTGTCCTGAGCGGGCCTACACCACCATGGTGTCGGACATGAGGGTGACCTGCCCCAGCAACGAGGAGGCCTCCAGGGCAGCAGGTGAGCCTGGCACACCCACTATTACACACACTATACAAACTCATGAAGAGAGTCATGGAGTAAAACCTACATCAGTATCTGCCATGTACATTTTCATATCCACATTTCCACAATTCCCTTTTATAATTCACTGTGAGGGTACACTCACACTAGGCCATCTGGCCGCGGCCGTCTTCACACCTAACCGTGCTCAAATCTGCCAGTGTGAGTGTGGCCAGTCTGGCCAGGCCAGGCCAACTTGGCCACTTGGGAGAGGTGTGCTGCTACGGTACGGGCCGCCACGGAAAAGATGCCGTGGCCAGGCCACAGTTGCGACGGCAAACGGCCACGGCCAGATGGCATAGTGTGAATGCAGGCCAGAGAACAATGGGGCCAGTTGAGCACGGTTAGGTGTGAAAACGGCCAACAGCCACGGCCAAATGGCCTGGTGTGCGTCCCCCCGAATTAAAGTTGAAATGCAATACTTCAGTTCAATTTGCTGCGTCTCCTGTTATTTATTTGCACTTTTTATATTTATTTCAAAAACGGAATAGATAAGGTTTAGGCCTTTTCATAAGTAGAAAAGCCTAGTTGTTATCAACAACCGTTGAGGCGGCAATCGTAGCAGAGAGCTTTGTGAACTGACTCGCCTTGTGTTGTGTTGACCCAGCGGCCCTGAGCAGTCCCGTGTATCGCTACGTGGTGACGCACACACCGTCCAGCGCGGTGAACACCTCGGGCCAGGACCTGGTGCCCTACAACAGCCGCTTCTCCTTCCACATGCTGGACGCCCTGGCCTTCTTCGACGGCCTGGGGGCCCTCCTGGAGAAGCCCCTCTCCCCAAATGACACGGAGTTCCAGCTCCTCTTCAGACACCATCTCGTCCACTTTGCCAAAACTAGTAGGATTGCTTTGTTATATTAATGATAATGATCATTGGGATTTAAAGGTCTCCACGGACACTATGTACGGATCAGAACAGAGCAATGTGTGCTGTATGGCGACTTTGCATTGGACCAACGTGGCTTAGCTCAGAAGGTAGAGCGGGGTGATTTGTAACTGCAAGGTTGCTAGTACGTTCCCAGAGTGTCGAGGTGTCCCTGAGCAAGACGCCTTGGATGCATCGCATTTTGGACTCCGCCGTTGGGTTCTGCATGTGTTTATAAACCTTTGTAAGTCGCTTTGGATAAAAGCGTCTGCTAAATATCCTAAATGTAAATGAACAGTATACTGTATACTTTAATTGTATCGTTTCGTGTTTTCCATTTTTAAAAGTACCAGCCGGCGACTAAACGTTGTTTGCTGCCTTCCTTCTTTACCGACTTCCAGGGAAGATGGTGGACGAGTGGCCAGAGTTCCCATCAGCCACTGCTCTCCTGTCCAACCGGCTGAAGGTGGTCCAGAGCTACTCTGATGAGCGCTGTCGCCTGTGGCAGGACAATGGCTTCGATGCCTACGCCTGGGTCAACTGACCAGATGAACACCCAGGGCTGTGGGTCAACCCTGTGGAAACGCCAAATTTGATTCACCGCTGTGCTCACCTAAGGCCATGCCACTTTGTCTAATGACTATAAACCACTATTCTTTTACCAAACTAACAGCTGCCAACACCTTGTTTACACTGAGCTGCTGGGACTGTCCCCACTTCCTGTTGACGTCAGACGAAGAGCAGATTCGGCGGTGTACTCTAGTAATAACAATATGGTATGGTCGGCTTAGCTCAGGAGGTAGAGAGGGTCGTCTTGAAACCAGAAGGTTTCTAGTTCGTTCCCCAGCTACCGCTAGCGGAGTCTCATGGGGTTCCTGGACCGTCGGCTAAATGCACTAAATGTAAATGCATGGAGGCCATAGAAACCGAACCAGAAGCCATTGGAAGTGTACCAGAGCTACGACCCAGCAGCATCAGATAGTGTCTCTGCCTGCCATTACGCTGCCTTCCGCCGTCTTTAACCTCCTCCTTGAGCCTCGCATGGCACCCCTTGCACAGTCGTCATATTGCCAAGACGCACGTTTGTTTCAACAAACGTTCTCGTCCCGTTGTTGTCCAAATGTCTTCTTCTGTTTGGGATGCGACGAGGAGCAGGAAAGGGAGGTTTTATCAGGTTTATTGTGTGTGTGTGTGTGTGTGTGTGTGTGTGTGTGTGTGTGTGTGTGTGTGTGTGTGTGTGTGTGTGTGTGTGTGTGTGTGTGTGTGTGTGTGTGTGTGTGTGTGTGTGTGTTTAT
This sequence comes from Gadus chalcogrammus, assembly GCF_026213295.1. NCBI lineage: Eukaryota > Metazoa > Chordata > Actinopteri > Gadiformes > Gadidae > Gadus > Gadus chalcogrammus. Next base: position 2,537,478 of record NC_079425.1, read on the forward strand.
TTGTAGTTTTCATGGGGAGATGGGGATTGGGAGACACTGAAGGTGTTGGTATAGGATGTCTACTCCTACTGTACATGAATCCATACTGATCCCAGTCGTCTGGTGATCCAGAACTTGACCTCCACTGAAGCACGACTGTGAAATGAGACCAACGCAAAGATAACAACTTTTATCAAACTATTCCAGTGAGGTCGGGCTGTATCGGAAATTTAACAAAGAAACCAGCCGGAAGAGAAAAAAACGCCAGGTATATAAGATAAATAACATTAACTTCCTCATTTTATATTGAAATATATCAGTTTGTCTCTGGCTATATTTGATTGGACAGACCTACAGTACATTGGCCAGATACAGTTGGAGGCATTGGATTACAGATGGACAGAGAAGAGCATGAATGCCAGTGTACACAGATGTATTAGATTACCCACTAAATCCATACAATCATGCAGCTATACTCCCCAAACCTACCATTACAGTATTAATTACAGTACTACTCCTTTTTTAGGAAGTTTGAGTAGGGAAACTGCAAGACTGGCAACATACAACTAAGCATGTTCCCTTGAAATATTGTTTGTAAATTACTCTTTTTTTTTTGGTGGGGGGGAGTAATGGCTACATTTTCTCAAACATTGTTTTTATATATACTATGTAAGCGTATACAGGTCAAAGGTCACACCTATCTTATCTGCCATGCACATTTGCAAATCCATGTTTCCACAATTACCTTTTTATATTTCCCAGTGAATTAAAAGTTTAAATTAAATCAATTTTCTGTGTTTCATGTTATTTATTTGTATTTTTATGAATTATTTACACCATGGAATAGATAAGATTCAGGCCTTTTCATAAGTAGGCCAGCCTACATGTTTACCGATAAATGTGTGCGTATCCTCTCTGTAGTTCTGTACTTGTCCACCAGATGTCACCAGAATCCAAACGTCCAATGCAATGCGTTAATGCCGTTTTCTGTGTTTATGTTATTTCCATGTATTCTAAACGATTATTTGCAATATAAAATATAAAGCAGGCTATATTCATGAATGGGCTTAAATGGATGTATAAATATATGTGCGGATGTAGGTCTATTTTTGCAGACGCCCCCCAAGTGTCTCCAAATCCCCGTTTTCCTGATTGCTCAGAGAGTTATGGGGCAACGGGGACAGATCGGCTGCTCGGTGCCACGCCGCCGCGCCTGCTCAGTCGGAGCCTGGGACCCAAGACCAGCAGCCAATCGCGTGACCCCGGACCAGCAGCCAATCCCGTGGCCCAGAGCCTGAGTTGCGTGTTCGCTCACCACAACGGGATGATGCTCGGAGGAGAGCGGCTATTGTTGTCAACTCGGCGGAAAGGTGACAGCGCGGCTGGATCCCGAATTACACAAGCGACAAAAGGATGCCTGCAGCAGATTGTCAGCGTTGTGTCTGCACTGACAGCGCAGAGAGATAACCCATCAACACGGTAATGCATATTTTCTATTATTCTATATTCTACTCGCAGTTTTTACTCATACAGCTTATGGATTCTGCTTGTTTATCATAAGTGATGTGAGTCAATGTCCGCGGTCTCCATTACCCTATGGATTTGCCTATGGATGTTTTTCCAGATGTGGGTTATTATCGCTCGTAATTATACTGCGGGTTCGATGTAATCGTCCCTCGCTCCACGAAAAATGATGAATAAGACCAAAATCGCGTCCCTATTCAACATGAGCATCATCTGCCCTGATTATGAGCCTCGTTCAACGGAATGCATCCTGGGTTCTCAGTAATAAAGTATCTGATCAAGTACGCAATTCATTTTAGCATTATTGGTTATAGCGTTCATCGCCGGTTCGGTGGAGTCTGGGTATCCAGAAGCAAACAGCTGATCTGCAGCTGCATTCCAAAACAAAGTGACGCGCGTGTGTGTGTGTGTGTGTGTGTGTGTGTGTGTGTGTGTGTGTGTGTGTGTGTGTGTGTGTGTGTGTGTGTGTGTGTGTGTGTGTTGGGTGCTTGCGTGTGTGTGTGTGTGTGTGTGTGTGTTTTTGTGACCTCATCACCAGTGCATTTGAATGAACATTTTATGTCCGGAGAGTGTTAAATATAAACCTATAGTGGTCGTTGGCCTACCGTAGTAAAACAAGGCTTTTTGAACACACTGTACTCTGCCTCTGAACACAGTTGTCCGAGTGAGCAGGAATGAGGCTCCTTGAAACAACTGTCCATGTTTCTGTAGCCTCGACCCTTAAATAGTGACTGGCTGGATGGCCGGCTGTAGCCTCCCTCTAATCGTTCAGGGGAACTGGGACCGGGCCAGTCTACCACAGCCTGGTCCAGTGTGCTGCTGCTGCTGACCGCATGCGGGCCCCGGCCATATGGCTCTGATGATGGGTTTAAAGTATCATTACTATGTTGGAAGCAGCTTCGGCATTTTTCACTCCCAAACTCTCTCCGTTCTGTTTGACAAAGTTCAAGACCGTGTGTTCAGCCAATCACCGACAGGGTAAATGTTTAGCGACCTCATGTAGGAGGTAGTGTAGGACTGATCTTCAGGGAGATCCAGGGATCTCTCCATGAAGCCACACAGCCATAGCATTGGAACATTAACATTGAGGGCATATAGCAGACACTTTTATCCAAAGCAACCTACAGTAGGTACAGCCGTCGGTACAGTAAGGATACAGTAAGGATTTTAATAGTGCAAAAAAGTGCCAAGCACTAACAATCGCTAGGTTAACCCATTCCCCGTAGACAACAAAGATAGCTTGGATAAGATATCTTTAAGCGCAAGGTCATACAACATACCATAAGCGTGTACAATAAGTGCCAGGACGTCCAAACATTCAATAAGTGCGTAGGAGCGGTGTGAGGGGGAGTACAAGACGGATCTGTGAGCTCATGTTTAATTTGCTCTGGTTCTGGTGTCCGCCACCTGGCCTGCATCAAGCCAATCCCAAGCGTTGATCTGATACGGGGCGGTTCTGACACGCTGACTGTACAGAGGTGCATTATGGGAGGGCCTAGCAACCTTCCAGCTTACTTCATCATGGACCATAGTGGAACACCGGAACCAACAGCCCTTTGTTCTCGACTCATTCCCAGATTGGGAATAACATGACTCTGGTTGCATAATCCCGCTTTAGCGATCGCCCTAATCCAAATGGTGGATGTGCCCTCTAGTGCATCCGGATTGTGACTCTGGGAATTTGTAAAGATCCCCCTAGAGAATGTGGATAATCCAGTATTAATATCCTCCCTGCTTTGTTTCGGAGTCGACATCCAACCGCACACACACACGCCCCGCGTCACACCAAGGCCAGCGATGTTGTGCGTCGTTGTGCGTCGCAGTGCGCGCATAAACACAAAAACAGAAAGACAGCGAGCGTTTCGGATTTCATTCAGAGCTTCTTTCTCCTGTCATGATTTCTGTGCTGATGAACACAGCAGCTCGGTGTGTGTGTGTTTGTGTGTGTGTGTGTGTGTGTGTGTGTGTGGGAGAGGTCTGTGTGGGAGTGTGTGTGTGTGTGGGTGAGGGAGGGCAGTAATAGGGCGCATGCGGGCAGAGCTGACGGTTCCCAGGGCGATTATATTACTGATTGAGACCTGGCAGGCTGTCCACAGAGCCCGCGACTCTCTCTGATGGACCATCCAGGCCGCTTGGCTCTCCAGGCCGCTTGGCTCTCCAGGCCGCTTGGCTCTCCAGGCCGCTGGGCTCTCCAGGTCGCTGGGCTGATTGCTCCCGGGCAAGGCGGCCCAAACCTGGAACCTCTGTGGTTTCATGATCAATACGAGGCGCACTCAGAGTTAATTGAATGGAAGGCATGTGTTCAGGTACGCCAGAGTCAGGGTATAATTGATTCTCCGCAGTAATCAGGGGGATTTATACAATATTGAATATGCATTACACTTCAACATCGTGATAAATAGTCCAATCAAGGGTAACTACTCAAGGTGCGCTGTCAGACATGCATTTCCAATGTGCATATCGGCTCCCTGTAATAGAGTTAGATATCAGCAGCATCATCTGCACCGACCGGCCGTGAGTCAGCAGGCATGGTGCTGCAGACGAGAGGCAGATGTCAGAGAGGCGTGCACTGGGGGTGGGTGTGTAGGAAGCGTAGGAAGAAAATCACAGTTCCTAGTTATGAAAGCCGACCAAGAGATGCCCTGCATCGCTGATGGCCTTGCAGTTTTGTCCACTACTGTTCACAAATTAACCTATGCTCATCTATTATGGTGATAAACAATCTGCTTTTTACCTGATCAAACCCTGATGCAATGACCCGGCTCACGTCCATTCCATGCAGTCGATGTGGTGATGAGTCGTTATGTAACCCCAGTCATCGGTCCAAGTTTGAAACCGCGCTGGCAGAGTGGTGGAGCGGTGTGTGAAGGCTACAAGTCGCCCACATGCATCAGAGGATTGTCTTCTCTTCTCTTCCCTTCTCGTTTTTCCGTAAGTAGTATTATTGTGTTTTGTGGCTACCTGCTGTTAAACCATGATGTTCTCCCTCTCCCTCTTTCCAGATATTGACATGAAGAAAGACATTGAGAAGCTGATCGCCGAGGAACGAGCCGATATCATCTTGAAGTATGCCCAGGTGAGCCTGCCTGCATGGATCGGAAACGCGGCACCACGTTTCGTCTGATGTTGACTTTCAGAGGGTTTTAAACATGTTCCATGTTCTAATAGATAGCCATTATCATAAGGTACATTGCCTTGTAGTGAGAGTTGCATCATCTCCGTCTGCCCACATAACGATAGGTTAAGGGTCAAAGCAGGCCGCAGGCAAAGGAACAAGGACGCAAACAGTGACTCAATGAGTGTGTGTGTGGGTTTCACTGAATGATTGTGTGTGGGTTTTCATGTATTTAGATGTTCCTGGTCGAATACAGAGCACTGTTGTTTAAGTGCCCCTTAAGTTGTTTTGCATGCTGCACATATGTCGATGCAAGAACAATACATAATAAAAACATAACAATAATGACCGTTCAGTCATTTATCAGATGCTTTGTCCAAAAAGTATGACTGTCAATCCTGATGCATGTGTTAAGGCTGCAGAAAGGAGTTAGAGATCTTGCACTAAGTTGTGTATTTGTCGAGGTCTCGTTTGAAATGTTGATTTAATTAAAAAAAAGGGTGTTGATTGCTGCAAAGCAAGCATTCACTTCCCGCCCTCAACGTGCCAGATACAGACAGTTTCCGCTGCTGGTGGCAAAAAAGGATCCATGGCGGTGGTGCGTAAACCGTGGTGTGATGACACAGACGTTGAGTCCATATTATTTACAGAGGCTTTCATGGCTGGGGCCCAGAACATTCTGGATGGGAGTCAAACTCCTAAGCCACCTCACTATCCTGCTGCTGGGCGAAGAACAGCCACGCAGAAGGGAAAGGGAGGGTTAGACACAGGGACACATGGGAGGTCAAACGTCGCTCCGCGGCTCGGCATAGACAGGGTGGGAGCGGGAATCAGTGAAAGTGCATGTGATTGAGGGTGCAAGTGTGTGTGTGTGTGTGTGTGTGTGTGTGTGTGTGTGACTGTGTCTGTGAGTGTGTGTGTGCGTGTGACTGAGTGTGAGTGTGTGTGCCCACTGGGGAGCTGCGGGACAGGCCTCATCAAGCCCCTGCTACAGCTGTGACGCGGTCCGTAGTGATTTATCTGACAGTGTCCTCGGGGACACACCGAATCCTCTCCCAGCATGACAGTGGCTGCCCCCCCCCCCACCCCCCCCACCCGTCCCTCCCCAGGTCAGACCCAGACCTCAGCAGAAGGGGTGGAGGGCACTGGGCCCCCTGCTCAGAGGGGGACACGGTGTTCTGACTTGGAGGCCCGGGAGATTCCCGCGTTCTGGACTGAATCTTATCCTAGAATGATGTCACCCCTTTTACTGCCCCCATTTCAGGTCTATCATCCCTGCTCTCTCTCTCTCTCTCTCTCTCTCTCTCTCTCTCTCTCTCTCTCTCTCTCTCCCTTGTCCTTCTGCTCACTTTCTCTCTCTTGCTCTCACTCTTCTCCCTATTCCTCTCACCCTCTCCATCTCTCTCTCTTCCGTCTTTTTCTGTCCACTCCCCCCCCCTTCTCTCTCGTTCTCTCTCTCTCTCTCTCTCTCTCCTCCTCTCCTCCTCTCTTCTCTCTCTGCTCTCTCTCCTCTCTCTCTCTCTCTCTCTCTCTCTCCTCTCTTCTCTCTCTCCTCTCTCCTCTCCTCTCCTCTCCTCTCATCCTCTCCTCTCCTCTCTCTCCTCTCTCCCCCACTTCTCTCTCCCTCTCTCTCTCTCCTCTGCTCTCTCTCTTCTCTCTCACCTCTCCCTCTCTCTCTCTCCTCTCTCCTCTCCTCCCTCCCCCCTCTCTCCTCCCCTCTCCTCTCCCTCTCACTCTCCCTCTCTCTCCTCCTCCTCTCTCTCCTCCTCTCTCTCCTCTCTCTCTCTCTCTGCCTCTCTCTCTCTCTTCGCTCTCTCTCTCTCTCCTCTCTCTCTGTCCCTCTCCCTCTGCATCCCTCTCTCTCCCCTTGCTAGACAGCCTCTGTTTGGAAACTATTTTTAGACGTTTGACTTTCATAGAGCTGGAAGAGTGGCTCTGGGGAGGGGGGGGGGGGTCTCAGATAGAATCAGTCTAGGATCAGATCCATATCGTTGCCTTTGTTCCCGTTTCTCAGGCCCATCGGTGTGTTTCCATGTGGCTGTCTGGTGAGAGCTGGCCCTCCGCCTGCTGTGTCAACACAGTCACATCGTCTGTGTTTTTATGGAACCGTGAACACATTCTCTGCTAGGCCATGCCTGTTATGAATATCAGTCACAGACATCATGCTACTATATGATAGGCTTGTACTAACAACGTGTTCTTCTTAATTTCTGAATCCATAAAATGCTTCATTTAGACATTTCTCCTTGCAGTTTTTACTACAAAAAAGAATGTGACAATTTAGTAAGATTAATTATTTTGTGTGTGTGCATGTGTCTGTACGTGTGTGTGTGTGTGTGTTTGTGTGCTATGCATGTCTGTGTGTGTGTGTGTACGTGTGTGTGTGAATGTGTGTGTGCTTTTGTGTGTGTGTGTGTGCGTGTACTATGCATGTCTGTGTGTGTGTGTTCAGGGCCGGCAGGGCGGTGTTGACATCGACCCCTGGGAGGATGCTGACTACAGCGTGTACCGAGTCACCGACCGTTTCGGCTTCATGCAGTAAGGCGTGTTTCACCGGCACAGCGGTCCGGCTGTCAGCCATTCACACATTTGGAGCAGTTCAATGGCCTGCCGTGGAGTAACCCTGTTGTTTCTGTGTGCTTCTACTAGTGAGAATGACCTACCGGCCCCCACTGCCTATGAGGAGAAGGTGAGTTAGACAGGCACGCTAGCACAGTACGTTTACGTGTGTGTGTATATATGTGTGTGTAGGTGTGTGTGCGTCCCGATCTAACCCTTCCCCCATTCACATTCCCTGTAGCAACATTCCCAATGAATCTTTGTTGTACAAAGAGAGTGGGTTAACCTAGCAATTGAACATGATATGGTTGGGGAAGGTTTCTTTTAACATCCTAACTGTACCGACAGTGACAAAGTGTTGTTTTTCTTTCTTCTGACAAATGTACTAAAAGTAATGTTATTATAAATGAAGCTCCACAGAGAAGGAACGGCTCAATAGATGCATGTATTATCTGGAGCATTCGACTCATCCTTTCTGCTTATCTAGTTATAGTGCGACACACAGGCGCTCACCCTATCTCCGTCTATTTCCTTGGCAGCGGAAGCAGCAAGAAATTGAGAGGGTGGAGAAATGGCTGAAGATGGTGAAGAAGTGGGAGAAGTACAGAAACAGTGAAAGAGTGAGTATAAACAATGTCCCAGCTCTCCCGCCCAATGAAATACATGAATCAAATGTATCCTCACACAAAATGAAGGCATTTGAAGGCATTTAGACTAAAATGCATCCCACTGCTTAACCTCCATTCCTTCTTCTATCTCCTCCCCTCTCCTCTCCTCCTCCCCTTTCCCCTCCTCTCCTCCCCTCCTCTCCTCCTCTCCTTTCCCCTCCTCTCCCCTCCCCTCCTCTCCTACCCTCCCCTTCTCTCCTCTACTCCTCTCCTCCTCTCTCCTCCTCTCCCCTCCTCTCCTCTCCCCTCCTCCCCCCCTCTCCTCTCCTCCTCCCCTTTCCCCCCTCTCCCCTCCTTTCCTCCCTTCCTCTCCCCTCATCTCCCCTCCTCCTCTCATCCTCCCCTTTCCCCTCCTCCTCTCCTCCCCTCCTCTTCCTCATCCTCCACTCCCCCCCCCCCCTCTCCTCCCCTCCCCTCTCCTCCCCTCCCCTCCTCTCCTGGTCAGATGGTGAAGAGAGTCTATAAGGGCATTCCTCTACAGCTCAGAGGACAGGCCTGGGGTCTCATCCTGGATGTTGAAAAGATGAAGAAGGAAAACGAAGGCAAATACAAGGTATTAAAAACCCACAGAGAAGCCCAGCGACCAATTGTTACAAACACAAATATCAGAGCGCGGAAACCCCCTCACTCTCCCGTACACATACCCACCTTTTGATTTGTACGTGGGAGACCTGAGATGAAATCCCCTTGTTTCTACACAGCTATTGTTTCAGCCATTGTTTGCTATTATTAATAGTATGCACGTATGTCCTCTCAGTACACCCACACTCATTCCTGTGGCGTGAGGCTGATTATGTTAGTGGGCGACATAAGATACACACAGACAGATAAATGGTTAATGGACTGCATTAATACAGCGCTTTTCTAACCAGTGGCAACTCAAAGTGCTTTACAATATTGCCTCACATACTGTCACACACCGACGGCTGTGTCAAGCATGTACCTCGACACCAGCGAGGAGGAGCCTGGAATTGAACTAGCAACCGTCTGGTTACCAGCCAACCCGCTCTACTTGTGTGTTCACACCAAAAGCTGTGAAGCGTTTTGAGCGATAAACGCCCATTCACTTTCTATTAGACATGAGCGATAAAGCGAGAGGAGCGATAAAACGCTTGAGTGATAGCTTCAAAGCTGTAAAGCTGCAAATGAGAGTTGAAAACAGCTCAACTCTATGCAAATGAGCTAGTAGCGTTTCGGCTGTAAATGACCGCCAGCCAATCGGAATGTAGATGTCTCTCGCTGGCGTGGGTCCCAGTAAACATACGTGAGAACTTAAGTTCCTATTTCCTCCCACTCATTTGTTCCTTCATCATGGTGCGTGAGAGAATAATTGCGTCGATTGCAGGGCATCGAATTTGTCCGCGATTGCATAGCCAACGTGGTCTTATTATAGTCCGATCATTAACTTAAAAACACATAGAAAGAATAAAGCATCCAGCACATGATTTCAACAATTTGTGAGGGCATACGCAATCCGCATTACGCAACACGCATGGGACAGGGATGGTCGCACAGTTGAATGCTGATGGAAACCAGCGGACGAGCGGTGGGTGGAGATGTGAGCGCATTTCAGAAGCAGGGAGATACCGCACAAAAATCTAGTTCTAATTTGTTAGTTTGCCGTGGGTCTGCCTGGCACAAATGCCCCCGTTGAGTGGATCTTTTCCATAATTATCAATTATACACACACACACACACACACACACACACACACAACACACACACACACACACACACACACACACACACACACACACACACACGATAGCGATCAACTAAGCTATAATCTAGCATATAAGCAATCGCTCCATTAATTAGTTATTCCGTGTTGTATGTATTCGTGCTTATTATTCTTTCTCTATTGACCAAACTTATGACTATCTTGTGTTTTTGTGGCTCGGCATCAGCAGCAGCACTTGCCTCAACTATGAGCGTGCAGGCAAAAAGCGCGGCTCCTTTAAATGGAAAAGAAAAATCGCAAGAGCGATATGAGCTGTAAATATTTTGGACAGCGTTGCGTTTTGAGCTATTCAGCAATTTTGCATCTTTTACAGCTTTTAGTGTGAACGTACAAGTACCTCCTGAGCCATATGCCACCCCAAGTGTATTGCTCTGCATTGTAATTAATGCTAACATTAAACACCTATTATTTTGACTTCATTAGTTTAAAACAGAAACTCCCTCTACATTTGTTCACACATCCCATCGCTAACCTCCCTTTGTTCCCCCTGTTGCCGTGCACTAGAGAATGAAGGAACAAGCCACGCTGTACTCCTCTGAGATCAAGCAGATCGACCTGGACATCAACAGGACCTTCCGCAACCATATCATGTTCATGGACCGCTTCGGGGTCAAGTGAGTGTTGGCCTCACCCCACCCAGCCCCCCTGCCCGAGCCCACTGCTGCTCTGAGAGGAGAGGAGGCAGCTGCTGCCCCTGATGTGGTTCCCCAATCCCCTTACACTCTGACTCTAAACACAAGTTTACTGACCCTGAAACCAACAGCCTATAAAAGTGGATCAAAGTGTTTGTATGAATGCTGAGGATAAAAAAAGCCTTTGAAACAGATCAGAAGGGCTCAAGAACGTATGTTTCAGCCGGGGTTTAGTGCAGCAAGTCGAATGAGTGGATGTGAAATGTGTATATGTAGTTCTGCTATGTTTGCATCCAGGCTCATTTTAAAAGTAAACCGTTTATATAACGTAATTACTGTGGATTATGCGCACGGAAACAGTTTACGCTAACTGTGTCGTCAGCACCACAGGGAATTTAGATTTTTCTTAAACATATGGAGGGAGAGGGGTAGAGAGAGGGGGATGGAGAGACAGAGCAAGATGGAGATGGAGAGAAACAGATGGAGGAGAGAGAGAGAGAGAGAGAGGAGAGAGAGAGAGAGCGAGAGAGAGAGAGAGCGAGAATAGAGGGGAAGGAATATAGAGTGGGAGCGAGTGAGAGAGAGGAGAGCGATGAGAGGAGAGAGAGAGAGAGAGGAGAAGAGAGAGAGAGAGAGAGAGAGAGAGAGAGAGAGAGGAATAGAGTGGGAGAGAGTGAGTCTCAGTGTTTTTACTGTGCTGGGTTTGTTTGGAACCTGAGCCAGCGATGGCATGATGTCACTGACTGCCTAATGGGCCACAGGCTTGTAGGGAAGAGCGAGGCGATGGAAACTCAAACTGTAGCAGCAGTGAACTCAAAGAAACACTTCAATACGTCGGCTTAAAACGTAGCACTTCTGCTGTGACATTACTTTTTCTTTCTCAGGCGGTTTATCTAAACATTAAAGTTCCACACTGAAACGTCAGCGTGTTTGTAAGAAGCGCGTTTGGTGCTGAATCTAACTCTGTCATCCCAATTTAGTGTACTCATTCTTTCCATCCCTCTCTCTCTCCCTCTCCTTCTCCCTCTCCGTCCCCACAGACAGCAGGCCCTTTTCAACGTTCTGTCTGCCTACTCGGTCTACAACACGGTGAGTCTGTCCCCCCCATTCCCACCATTAGCCCTCGCTTAGTTAGAAACATGCACCCCACCCCCCCTCCCCCCCCCCCCCCCCCCTCAAAAAGCTAAAGAAACGTAACCAACAAAATACACGAGACAGGCGTTCGAAAAAGGTGAGCTCAACGTGAGCCTGATTGATTCTGCATGGACAAAAGCCGGGACAGTCAATAAGGGCTCAACGATAACTGCATGTGATCCCTGTCCCCCATCTCCTCTCCTTTGTCCCCTGTCCCGTCTCGTTTCCCTCCCATCCCTCCCCCTGCTCCCCATTGTTAGCCGTAGCATAGAGAGCAAGCAAACTACATTTACATTTAGGGCATATATCAGACGCTTTTATCCAAAGTGACTTACAATAAGTACATTTGCCAGACGTAAGAGAAACAACACTATATCGCTGTCGGTACAGTCAGGATGTTCTTAAAACCAAGTGCCAAGCACTAACAATCGCTAGGTTAACCCATTCCCCGTATACAACAGAGATAGCATTCTGTATGCCCGAGTCAACCGTTGCAAAAGGTGGAGTTTAGAGAGGCAGAGAATAAGAGCTTTCGTCCGTCTGTCCGTCTGTACCCTCCCGTCCCGCTGCAGGAGGTGAGCTACTGCCAGGGCATGAGTCAGGTGGCCGCCCTGCTGCTCATGTACATGAACGAGGAGGACGCCTTCTGGGCCCTGTGTCAGCTGCTGACCGACCAGAGGCACGGCATGCACGGTGAGCGGCAGCGGGCCGGGGAGCCCTGGGGTCGAGGGTATCAGCCAGGGAGGGGCCCTGCGAGATGGGGAAGTGTGAGGTGGGGTGGACAGCAATCAAGCTTTGATTCTCTCTTTTGTCCACTGAAGGGTTTTTCGTGCCGGGTTTCCCCAAGCTGCAGCGTTTCCAAGCCCATCACGATCAGATCATCTCCAAACTCATCCCCAAGCTGAAGAAGCATCTGGTGAGATTACTGCGGAGTCGGTTATGCAATGCATACACACGTGTGGGTTGATGCATTCGCCCATACACACGTACACAGACAATACTCGGGCATGGCTATAACAATCTGCGAAAGAAAAGCAGGATAACAACTTGACTGAGTTGACAATCTATAATATATTTCCATCTGTGTCATTCTGTCTTTCCCTTCCCAGGACCGAGAGCAGATGTCTGCTGGGATCTACAGCACCAAATGGTTTCTGCAGTGTTTCATTGACCGGGTGAGAAAGCAACACACACACAGAGGCCATGTTGACCTCCCTCACCTCCATCTCTTTCCCCTCTTATCGCCTTGCCTTTGCCTCTCGTCCTCTGCTCCTCTCTCTAATATTTATTTTGTTGTTTCGGGAATGCACGTTAATAATAAAGCCCTTTGGCAGAAAGTTGACCTTATTCTGCATGCCTACAATTATGATTCCCGCACCGAAAATAAACGGGTCTGAATAAAGCTGAGGTCTGGTGGTATGGGCCGAGGGGGATATTAAAGAGGGAACATTAAGACTGGTTAGGGATGAACTACTATTAGCCTCCCCCTCGCCCCCGAAAGCCACAACCCTGCGACGGCGCAGCGGTCTGGAGCAGACGGCTGCTGTCAGCACTTTGTGGCCCTGGTGGGCCCGGCGGGGTCCGGGGTAGATGGGCCTGCACGGATCCTGTGGTTCTGGGAGAGAACCCAACAAACCCCCTGACTTCGGAGAGGGGCGCAGCGAGGCTCCGGTGTCACACATTCTGCATGTGCAACCGCTGGCCTGGAGGAAGTAGCAGAGAGCAGCAGCCATGGGGAGAGAAGTGGGGTGGTGGTGGTGGTTGAGGTGGTGGTGGTGGTTGAGGTGGTGGTGGTGCTGGTGGTGGAGGTGGGGGTGGGGGTGGTGGTGGTGGTGGTGGTGGTTGAGGTGGTGGTGGTGGTGACGATGGTGGTGGTGGTGGTTGAGGTGGTGGTGGTTGAGGTGGTGGTGGTGGTGGTGGTGGTGGTGGTGGTGTGTTGACTTCCTTGTGTTCCGTTCAGACTCCTTTTACGCTGACCCTACGCCTGTGGGACATCTTCATCCTGGAGGGAGAGAGGCTGCTGACCGCCATGGCCTACACCACCCTGAAGATACACCGAAGTACGCAGACAGGCCACTGAACGCATACAGGGGAATAAGGGAGCGGGCTCATGCAATTCTGATAGGATCAGATTGGTGCTGAGTGGTTTCACATGGCACCAGGCTGAGCCAATCAGATACAGCAAGGTCAAAAATACATTGTTTCCACAGAATCTTTGCTGTTATTTTTATTCAATTGTCTGGTTAAACTTTTCTGTGTGTGTGTGCGTGTGTATATGTGTGTTTGTGTTTGCGTGTGTGCGTGCGTGCGTGCATGTCTGTATGAGTGCGTGCATGGGTGCGTGTGTGTGTGCGTGTGACTGTGTGTGTGTGCTTGGGTGCATGTGTGTGTGTGTGCGTGCGTGCGTGCGTGTGCATTTCTGTGTGCGTGTGTGTGTGTGTGTGCGTGTGTGCGTGTGCGATTAATGAACCAGAGTACCTGCAGAAGATGTCCCTTGAGGAGCTGCGGGAGTTCCTCCAGGAGAGGATCTCCCAGACGTTCCTGAGCAGCGACGACGCGGTCGTGGAGCACCTGCAGACCGCCATGACGGAGCTGCGCCGGATGAAGCTCGACCTCCCCCCCCCAGGTGCAGGAAAACAAGCTCTCCCCAGCCTTCTCTTTACAGTCCAGGACGCCCACAGCTCCGCCTCTGGTGGAAAGGGGTTACTACGGGGACTTGCAATTGGTCTTTGTGCATTGGTTGAGGGTTGCTCATGATGATGTCACTTACCCTAGTTCGATCCCCAGCTCCTCCTAGCTGAGTGTTGATGTGTCCCTGAGCAAGACACTTAACCCTAACTGCTCCTGTCGAGCTGGCTGTCGCCTTGCATGGTTGACTCTGCTGTCGGTCTGTCAATGTGTATTAACCGATGTAAGTCGCTTTGGATAAAAGCGTCTGCTAAATGCCCTATTTGCAATTGTTTGTCCTTACTTTAGCATTTCTTTAAGCACTTCCTTAGCATTACTTGAGCACGACTTTGTATTGTATCGTGTTGTATTATATCTTGTTTCTCCTCCTTGACTGCTGCTGTGCTTTAACACTAGAATTTCCCCCTGAATGACAATAAAGTGTTATCTACCTATCTATGGCAGGAGGCCATGCCTGGCCCTAGCTGTGTTTGAGGCTGATATCTCCCTGCTCCTCTGGTCTCCCTCCAGGTAAGGCGGAGGAGTTGCCCCTGGAGCCACTGGGGCAGGAGGTGCCCGTGGTGCTGAGTCCGGTGCAGCCCGGCGGGGGGAAGCCGCCCGCGGCGGGCGCTCTGAGCCTCCACATCATCCCCCACCAGCCTGACGCCATCTCCCCCGACCAGAGCCCCTCCAAGGACCCCCGGGACCTGGAGGCCTTCGACGCAGAGGAAGGCCCCCCCCTGCCGTCCCCGGAGCCCGTCCTCGTCCACAGCCAGGCTCCGCCCTCCCCTGACGGAGGGCCCCTGGCGGGGCCGCCCCCGTACCAGCCCCCAGGGGCCCGGGGAGCCGAGAACGGGGAGCCTCTTCAACACGCGCCGCTCCCTGGAGAACCTCCTCAAAGCCGGGCCGAGGGCGGCGACACAGCGGGCCCCGAGGCAGAGGCAGGGGCCATGAAGGGCGTGGCGGACCCCCCAGCAGCCAGGGAGACCCTCTCGGCGGGCCCCCCGGACCCGGCCCCCGGAGGGATGACCAGGACGCACTCGGCGCCCGTGTTCCGGTCGGCGTCGCAGACGTCAGCGTCCAGCCTGCCTCGGTCCGAGAGCCTCCCTCAGACGGACAGCGCTGAGGGCGGCGGTGGGGCCCGGCGGCTGGAGCACCCAGCCCGCACGCTGCCGGAGCCTATTGGCAAGGCACCGCGGCCCGGAGGGGGAGGAGCCGGGCCGACATGAGGCGGAGCCGAGCTCAGCCAATAGGACTCCAGGCTCACAAGACAGTCTCGATGCTGGAATCAGATGGCGTGCGTTATGGTGGCCCTGAAGGGAAAAATAATTAAAGATAATATTAGGGGAATGACTCAAAGAACCGAAAACACGAGAGTATCTACGTGGGACATCAGCGGACAGTGATGACATCATGTAAGAGGTTTTTATAGGAGGAAATGGAAGACATTTTATATGAAAACCATAGACGTTCATGTTCTAGTACTGCGGGTTACATGGATTGGTGACACTAGCCTGATACTAGTCTGACGTAACAGAATCTGTATGTTTTTTAAACATGTACGTTTTTTGTAGTTTTGCGATATTTTGTTAAATATTATAATGTTACTGTAGGCTACTTTGTTTGCTCAGTCGTTCTTTGTAAAACGTTTGCTAGAAGAGTCTTCTTTTATTTTTTTGTACTTCATGCCTTATCTAGATCAGCTTCAGGTTTGGTATCGGCAGTCCTACCGTGTTTTGTAACAGAGGGATTCTGGTGATTTGGAAGACGGCTGTAAGATAGTTCCAGTAATGTGGACGTTAGCGTAGCATCTGACCCTTTGTAGGTTGGCTCAGTGAGCTGGCTCACTGTCGGAATGATTGTACACATTGAAACCTATCGCTAACCTAAGCTAATAAGCTAAGTTTAACTGCCAAGTTTTCTTGTTTAATAATTTATTGTTAGAAAGAAACATAGAAATGTAAGAATAAGGACTAGTGCATAACCTTTCAATAACGTTGTACAATTGGAACAAGAGCTAGCATGCTTCGCTTGAGTTGAACGCTGAATGTCATTGCTCTAAAGATAACGTTTAGCTTCTATGTGACATCTTTCAATATTATTTATTGGAAAAGTACATTAGGGCTAACTGAATTGCCTTTAGGAGTTGACCACCAGCGTAAGAGAAGGAGGACATTTCTACTGGGTCATACTGAAACTCTGAAGGTAGAAATAGTGAATGGGCGCCATCTAGTGGTGCGTTTAGGTTAAGCATGTCCTAGTGTTGCACTGTACCCAGAAACTAGAGAAGTCTTAATTTTTAAGTAACGTTGAGAGGTTTTGTGTTCAACACTTCCTCCTGCGTCCCTTCAAACATTTTATATACTGCGGCAAGTCTTTTGAAAACTGTTGTAGCCTATAATAGGAATGGATAGTAGCCTACATGATCCCTGGATTTGTACAACTAAGGTAATACATATTTTATCTTCTCTATGGTGTGTGTCCTTCTTTTTCACAACAATTCTGCATCGGTAAAACGTCAGATTGTTTAAACGTCATAAAAAGCATGCCAGCCCGGGGTTGAGATGATGGAGTTATGTAACGTCCAGTGTGCTATTTGCCAGACGTCCACACGGGGGCGCTGCATGGCGTTGATGAGGCGAAGCGATGCGCTGGTTCCACTAAAGACCCCGCTCTGATTGGTTCCGTTAATAAAGCGCTGTGATTGGTCAGGGAAACATCATATAGTGGACGTCCGCGGGGCATTCTCCTCCGGCCGATGTTGGCGCAACTGGTGTGAGGAGTTTGAAAAGTTGAACCCAATGCGCATCTATGACAACCAAAGCAGTCAGAGAGCGCTTTAGGAGGACCTGCTTGGTTTATGGGACATCTCTGCTCTCCTCCTCGCTGCTCCTGAAGTTATAAACGCCTTAAAGTTAACTTTCTAAGTAGTTTATCCTTGTTCTAAATTCCTGGGATGTCCTGCAGCCTCTTGATGAAGACCCTGGCTGACCTGAATCTGGACGCCGGGTATGTTGCCTCGGACTCGGGTAACTCCTTCAGCCTCTCCTCCTCATCCTCCAGGCAGTCCCGCTCCCAGGTGAGCTCGCCTCCCCGCGGCGCGTGGTGGCAGCGCGCGGGGTCCCTGAGCAGCAGGAACGGCAGCTGGGACACGGTGGTCACGGCGGAGGACCTCCTGACCACGTGTCCCTACCTGCCGGAGCTCGAGGACTACCCGTGGACCGACCAGGAGCTCGAGGGAGTCCTGCGTAAAGTGGCGGGCGCCGAGACGTACTTCACCTGGGAGGCGGTGCAACGGCTCTCAGCGTACCTGCGCCGGGCGGTGGTTCGCATCGCGCGCGAGGCGCAGAGACTGAGCGAGCTGCACAAGAGGTGCACGCGGTTCGAGATCCAGAGTGCCATCAGGATGGTGCTGAGCTTCGGGCTGGCCGACAGGTGCGTGTCCGCCGCGGTCGAGGCCGTCTCCCTGCACTGCATGAGTTCCGGTGACGCGGCGCAGCAGCAGCGCAGGAAGTCCGCGCGCTGTGGACTGGGGCTGTCCGTGGGACGGTTCTTCCGGTGGATGGTGGAGACCGGCGTCTCCGTGCGTGTGCATGAGTACGCGGCCATCTGCCTGACGGCGTGCGTGGAGAGCCTGGCGGAGGAGGTGGGAGCGCGGGCTCTGGCGGCGGCCAGACAGGTGGGGCGCGCAGGGAGCGCGGAGAGCGCGCAGCACACGGTGGGATGCGGTGCGGAAGCTCTGGACGCGGCGGTGAACAACGACGCGGAGCTGTGGGGGCTCCTGCAGAACTACGAGCACCTCATCTGTGGCAAGAATGCCAACGGTAAGTTGAGCCTTTAAGTCCAGTAAGTACGTTTGTCGGAAGAAAGAGACACAACAATATATCGCTGTCGGGCAGTAAGGATGTTCACAGAACCAAGTGCCAAGCACTAACAATCACTAGGTTAACCCATTCTCCGTATACAACAATCATAGTATAGATGCTACACAAGTTAAGTACAAATTCATCCGTGCCAGGAAGTACAACATACAATAAGTGCAAGGGGGGGGGGGGGGGGCTATGCAGTCTTTTGAGCAGACTAGCAGAGTCTTTTGCAGAAGCTGGTGAGTGACTTTCTGCGTTGGTGTGTGCGTTTGTGTGTTATATGGTGAAAATAGTATGCCTGAGGGGTATGCGAGTGAATAGGGAAACTGCCCGTCCACAAAGAACTCAATCTCAAATGAAACAGTATAAACCAAACAACGGCAGCATCTGAGTGATTGAGTAGGCCCGTTCCACTCCATTAATGGGCAGGAAGGGATTACGGAGAGTTAATGATGTTAATGCTGCTGCTGCATCTCATGGAGATGTAGAGTCTGGTAATGAGAGCTATAGGGAGTCCAGGGGTAGGCTGACCGTGGACGGATTTAGAGGAAAGCCCCTCAGACAGGAAGAGAGAATTTGGGGTAATAATAGCAGTTGTGGAAGGAGATGATTCCGGGATATGAGTCTGGGTCAGATAGTGTGTGTGTTTGTGTGTGTGTGTGTGTGTGTGTGTGTGTGTGTGTGTGTGTGTGTGTGTGTGTGTGTGTGTGTGTGTGTGTGTGTGTGTGTGTGTGTGTGTGTGTGTTTGGATAGATGTGTGTGTGTGTGTGTTTGTGTGTGTGTGTGTATTGTGTGTCTGTCTTGTTGGGTGGGTTGGGATGGATGATTGGGTGTGTATGTGCGTGGTTGCATGTGCATGCGTGTATGTATGTATGTGTGTGTGTGTGGTGTGTGTGTGTGTCTGCATGTGTGTGTGTGCGTGCCTGCACGGGCGCGTATTCACAGTATCTGCTGTTTAACCGCAGGCTACAGTGTTAATATGCAGAACATCCGGTGTAGGGGAAGGCCAGCCCTGGTTGGTGCAGACTCGGAGCAACATGCCCAGAATGATGCCCAGTTAGCAAGCGTGTCCATAAACACATCGTAAAGAGCTTCGAGGGGCATTTGTGGTTAGGAGAATCCACCACAAACTCAAGCAGACTTGGACTGGCCTTCTCACGGTTCCTGTGGGTAAGCACTAAGCACTCCCTCCAGACATCACAGACAGCACCTTGTTAAAGACACCTTGACGGCAGGGTCTTGGCTGCGGTATGGCTTTCCTTGACACTGCACTAGTGATCCAGGGTTCTTCGTCTGCGGAGGTCACATGTGAGGGGCTGTTGAGCAGTACTAATGAGGGAGGGGTGGAACAGGGTCGTTAGGGTGGTGAGGGGCTGGTCAGTCTATCTCTACCTACCTTTAGGAGGAGAAACAACAATATATCGCCGTACAGTAAGGATGTTCATAGGAACAAGTGCCAAGCACGACAAATCGCTAGGTTAACCCGTTCACCGTAATCAACAAAGATAGCTTGGATACGATGCTGCACAATGCTAAGTACTACTTTTAACTGCCAGGACGTACAACAGACAATAAGTGGGTGCATTACTGTGTAGTACATTAGTGGCATGCACTTCACACACGCTGAGTAGTGCCATGGCTCCCTCTCTGTAGTGGGCTGATGTTACACAGAGAAACATCTGAATAATCCTACCTCAGAAAACACATGGCGCTGAAACCAGAACTCTTTGAGTTTGGGTTTCCTACTCCGAGGCCTCGTTCGCAGCTTGAGTCTTCAGTAGCAGCTTGTAATGCCATTACCCTTCCGGACAACTGAACCATATCTCTCTGAATGCATATCACCGCCACATGAAATTATTGTTTTTGTCAGTTTAAAAACATGCAATTTTACTTTTTAATTTATTTTTGGACATTTCATAAAAGTTCATACATATCTGTCTGAAATGTTTAGGAAGAAGTGGATACTCGACTTTGCGAGGCGACTTTGTGCTAGTTTAACTATGTGAAGCTCACATGGAGCCGGGCTCTGCCCTGTGGGGGGTCTGGGGGGGGGTTAGGGGGCTCGGGGAGGTACGGGTTGGGACACCCCGGCTCCAGTACACTCAGAGCCAGGGTGAGTGACCGGCACGCTGATGGGGTCTCCACAGTTGACACAAGGCCTTTTGTGGACGTCTGAGGAGGAGGGACGAGATGGTCCCCGAGTCGGCCCCGATTAGGGCGTAGTCGGTGACCGGTCGGAGCCCGACCCCGGCCTGGCCTCTAATTACAGCACCCACTGCCGGGGCTTTTGTGAGACGTGTCGGCCGCGTTTACCGTCAGCGGGCGGCGGGGGTGTAATTCACCAAACAATAGAGATCAGCAGAGCCAAACCCGAGATGGCTTCAGTTCTGGACACTGACATCAAGAGTAAGGCTGTGAAGTGGCGGAAATCACTGCACATCCGCCGAGGTTTGATCAAGTTTCATTTTCCTCCATTTGTTTCGTGAAACTTAACTTATACAGGAATTGATTCCTCTAGCCCGTCCATTCATGAACGTCTGGGGACCCAGAATCGGACTCAGCAAATAGTTCATTCCTTTCAATGGGAAACACTGCAGTTAGCTGAGGGATTGGATGAGTTTGGGGGGGGGGGGGGGATGCCGTCTGCTTTATAGCTTGGTCGGTGAACCAGATGGAGATGGTTTGAGTATCCCTGCTGGATTAGCGCCGGGCCTGGAGTCGGTGTGTGCACCTAAACCCCAACGGACGAGCGGACACTTTCTCCAGCTGTCGGCCCCCTCTCCTGTGGGAGGGTGAAGGGTTAAGGGGCTCCCAGGATCCACTCACACCAAACCCCCCCCCGGGAGGGGGTCGCTCTGGATCGGAAACAGGATCAATGTGTGGAGGATTCACGCTGCAAATCAGAAGTAGATTTACTTTACTTGCTCACTCCTTGTTACGTTTTTACACACAGTCATACCCAAACACAGATCTACGTACAATAGAGCTGCCTGCTCCAAGGAGATCGATCATCATTAGACCAGGCTGAGGTCCGACCTGCTAGGTCTCTCTGAACACTGATGCTGGCTATGGGACGACCAGCCCTTAGGCGCTGGTCTAGTAGAAGTCCAGTCGGTGTGTGCGTACCACACACACACACACACACACACACACACACACACACACACACACACACACACGTATAAACACACACACACGTATAAACACACACAAAGTGCCCATCCCCCTCTCCCACACCGGCCTCCTCTGTGGCAGTCCGGGAGCCAACAGTTGCAGCATTATGCGGCCGCAGAGCAGAACAGGGTCTTCTGTCTCTGGGTGCTGCTGGCTCACTGAGCCCGCTCTGTCTCCAACGGGAACACAGGCTTTACAGCGTCTTGTACTCACTCCTGTCTGCATACTCATAAAAACAACACACACCAAACCCAACACGCTCACACTCACCCCAACCTCTACAGCCTCCAACCTCTCTCACACACACACACACACACACACACACACACACACACACACACACACACACACACACACACACACACACACACACAGACACACACACCCTTGGGATGCGGTCATTTTAGAGGGTGATGTAGGGTTGAGATTTCAATGTTGTTGCTTTTTTTCCGTCAGACACACACACACAAGGAGGAAAGGCGACAGGAAATGAGTTAATGACCTGTGATTATCCCATTGAGCAGGGCTCTGTTGGACACAACACGGGAGCTGGGACGGGGGGGGGGGGGACGACAAGGCTCCGGGACAGGTAGGGGTTTAGAAACAGCCCCGTTTGTGCTTTGTCCCCCACCACCTCTCCACCAACCGCAGAAGACTGCTGGCTTGTTGCCCAAGGACCCCCGGGCCCCTGAATAGACACTTGTTCACAGGGGTCTATTGCCATTATGCGGCACAATTGATAAACGTTGTGCATTGAGAACTTGGACTGTTTGTGTCCGACAAGACAAGGACCTGCTTTGAGTTAACGTTGAGCTAGAGGTAGGTGTTCTGCACAGGTAACCTGACGTGGAGGGACGCATGTTTAAGTTGTTCCGATACAGATTCTACTTTCGGAACTTCCTCCGATACTGCCTACAATGCAGCCGGGTGTCAGTGAGTATGTGAGTCTACGCGCTGATCCGACACCATCACACGACTCATTTGCTACGCAGGCAGAGAACCTCACAAACGCGTGCTGAGTTACGCTGCGTTCGTTAGCGGTTGGAGGTGGAAAAGTCGGAATTGGAAACGCGTCATCTCTGACCTACGCTCGTTCAGGCTGCCAAGTCGGAGAACATGGATGCATTGACGCTTAACTACAAGAATACAAATGGATTCATATAATTATAGATTATATGTATATTTTATTTATATTTTAAATTGTCGACAGTAAGTGAACCGACTGCCATCCGATTGCTGTCATCTAAGAGAACCATTTAATAAGAGTTATATTAATCAGTGCTATTGGTAGGTACAATGCTAGATGCTGAATCGGTATATACTCGGTATCGGCTGATCGGCTGAACTCATGTTCAGGAATTGGAATATGTGTCGGGAAGGAAAAATGTAGGTATGGGAACATCTGTGGTTTAAAGCCCACTTCACTTGTTGACAACATCCCACCATGTGCAGTCTGTTCACTCGGTCAGGGAATCACTCTGGAGTTGGAGAAAGGCGTTGTGGTAAAGAGTTTAGGATGGGTCACGAGGGTGATGAGAACTCATTCGTTGTGCCAAACCTTTCTAACAGACAACGTTGAGCATCCCGGATGAAACACTACCTAAAAATAAATCACGTGTGACTGCAGACTAGTGGGACGATAGCAGGGCTGCTGACGGGGTGTGTGTGTGTGTGTGTGTGTGTGTGTGTGTGTGTGCGTGTGTGTGTGTGTGTGTGTGTGCGTGCGTGCGTGCGTGTGTGTGTGTGTGTGTGTGTGTGTAAGTGTGTGCGTACTACGTGTGTACGTACATGTGTGTGTGTATGTGCGTGTCTGTGTATGTACGTTTGTGTGTGTGCGCGTGCACATAGTGCGTGAGTGTGCATTTGCTAGCGTCTCTTGACATTGCTACAGATGGAAAAGTTAATGTAACCAGGAAAGTGTTCTTGCATGTGCTGCGAGTGTAAAACAGCGGAGCAGGGGAGAGGAAGAGGTCTTCAATGGGCTGGGGAGAGGAGCAGGGTGTGTTGTCCTTGGAGAGGAGGTCTGTAGTGGACTGCAGAGAGGAGGTCTGTAGTCCACTACAGAGAGGAGGTCTGTAGTGGACTACAGAGAGGAGGTGTCTGGTGGACTACAGAGAGGAGGGCTCTCTGGTGGACTACAGAGGGGACCAGGGTGTGTTGTCCTGTGGAGAACTGTCCCGCGCTCCAAGGCCTTATCCCTGTGAGGCCGTTTCCTTTGTGTGGGAGAACCCCCGTCAGCACAACCCCCTTTCAACCCCACACAATGAAGCGCTACCAGTCTCTGTGTGGGGTGTGTGTGTGTGTGTGTGTGTGTGTGTGTGTGTGTGTGTGTGTGTGTGTGTGTGTGTGTGTGTGTGTGTGTGTGTGTGTGTGTGTGTGTGTGTGTGTGTGTGTGCGGGTGTGGGTGTGCACAAAAAAGTGTTTTTGAGAGTGTGTGTGTATGTTTAAAAGTATTTGCAAGGACACCTTCTGCATGAACTCATCGGATGTTCTCTGTGTGTGTGTGTGTGTGTGTGTGTGTGTGTGTGTGTGTGTGTGTGTGTGTGTGTGTGTGTGTGCAAATCAATGTTTTTTAGAATGATGAGTGTACGTGTAAATTTGTGTGCATGGACTGATTCTGCATGAACTCATTGGATGTACTGTGTGTGTGTGTGTGCACGTGTGTGTACGTGTGTGCGTGTGTGTTTGTCCGTGTGTCTGTAAGCCCACATGTGCCTCTTCTGATTCTGCATGCGTGGTTTTGGGCAGGGTGTGTACGCATCACATCAAGCACAGATGGCTGGCTCTCTGGCTTCTCACTGAAAGTGCGGGAAAAGCCCGGCGTTCTCATGCAGCTCGAGGCATGCGGTGGTGGGGCCGGCTCTAAGAAAAGCCTCTAATCCACCTCATTCATTATCCAGATCGTCCACACCATACAGACCTTAATACCCGCCTCATGTGTGTAATGTGTAACTGTGATATTGTATAGCATGAGTACTGTGTTATGGCTGCCTTTCTGGGAGAGATGGTTCAAATAAAGTCCCTCACTCAGATATGAATCTGATTACTGATGATTCAATTGAATTAGAGTGTGTGTGTGTGTTTGTGTGTGAATATGGTTGGAAATGTATTAAATAATAATAATAATGCATCATGCATTCATGCGTAGAACATACATAAGGCACACACCCGCCTTTAATGATGCGTCTTAGCATATTGCAAATGCTGCTGTTGAACCCGTTTCCAGTCTTCAGTGTCGGCCGTGACTAAAGCTGAGCATCCTGTGTGTCGTCCAGGTGAGCTCTCGCTGCCGGCCAGCGTCAGCCCGTACTCCCAGGGTCCCGAGGAGTCAGCGGAGAGCAGGGAAGGGGCTTACATCCAGATGGAGCTACACACCCTGGAGCAGGCTCTGATGGCCACCGCTGTGGGCAGCCTCGCAGAGCTCAGTAAGTCTGCGTGTGTTTGTGTGTGTGTGTGTGTGTGTAGTATGCGTGTGTGTGTGTATAGCATGAGTTTGTGTGTGTGTGTTTACTATAAGTGTGTAGGTGTGTGTACGTGTGCAGTGTAGTGGGTGTTCAACATTTATGTCTGACAAGTCTGACAGGGCTACCACAGTTGGCTACTGTTGTGAGTGTGTGTGTGTGTGTGTGTGTGTGTGTGTGTGTGTGTGTGTGTGTGTGTGTGTGTGTGTGTGTGTGTGTGTCTGTGAGAGAGTGTGTTTGGGTGTTTGTTTAAACTGTGACCCGCACCCGTCTCCTGGGACCGGTCGTTACGGTAACCCTCCCCCCAGCCAACCCCCCCCCCCCCCCCTCCTTGGTGACATAACAACCGAGGGGTTGTACTGACCGAGACAAGGGCACCTTCACATATCGCCGTGGTAACCTGGGAGCCCCGCCCACTCCTCATTACCTGGACAGTGGTTAAGGAGAGAAAGGAGCAGAGGGGCGTCAGTGTTTACAACACGCAGAACACTGCGCAGTCTGAGGAGGCTCTGGGCCACCGGACAGAAGGCATGGAAGTGTGTGGGTGTACTCCAAGTGACTGTATGTTGGTGGGTGTCTGTGCCTGTGTGTGTGTGTGTGTGTGTGTGTGTGTGTGTGTGTGTGTGTGTGTGTGTGTGTGTGTGTGTGTGTGTGTGTGTGTGTGTGTGTACTACAAGTGTGGGGGTGTGGGTGTCTGTATCGGTGGGTGTTGGTAGGTGTCGGGGTCGACGTGTGTGTGTGTGTGTGTGTGTGTGTGTGTGTGTGTGTGTGTGTGTGTGTGTGTGTGTGTGTGTGTGTGTGTGTGTGTGTGTGTGTGTGTGTGTGCAGAGCTCTGAATGCCCCCTCTGTGTGCAGGCGACCTGGTGGGCCGGGCCATGCACCACATGCAGCGTCTGAGCAGCGCCCGCCCCCAGCTCAGCCCCGGCCGGCGGGCCAATCAGCCGGCGGCGTCCTGGGCCCCCGGCGCCCTCCGCACCCTCTGCTACTTCCTGTCCAGCCCCCAGATGGAGTCCATGGACGACCCGGACCTCGAGCCCCCCTCCATGACGCTCCGCCGCGAGAAGTAGGGCTCTATGAGGCACAGTGTGTGTGTGTGTGTGTGTGTGTGGGTGTGTCTGCGTGTCTGTGGTCTGTGTCTATGTGTGTGTGTCTGTGTGTGTGTGGTTGTGTGTGTGTGTGGTTGTGTGTGTGTGTGTGTGTGTGTGTGTGTGTGTGTGTCTGTTTGTGTCTGTGTGTGTGTCTGCGTGTGTCTGGTGTGTGTGTGGTGTGTGTGTGTGTGTGTGTGTGTGTGTGTGTGTGTGTGTTTGTGTGTATGTTTGTGAGTAAAGTAGCTCTGAGGTTTATCAGAGTGGTCTGGTGGGCCACCACGACCTGTCAGTCAGTGCTAAGCCCCGCCCCCTGCCCCGCCCCCAGGCCCTTCATGCTCCGCCCCCCCCTGATGGAGTGGATCCGCGTGGCCGTGGTGCACGCCGAGCACCGCCGCAGCCGATTGGTGGACAGCGACGACGTCAGGCAGGCAGCGAGGCTGCTGCTCCCGGGGCTGGACTGTGAGCCCAGACAGCTCAGGTGAGGACCTGTCTGTCTGTCTGTCTGTCTGTCTGTCTGTCTGTCTGTCTGTCTGTCTGTCTGTCTGTCTGTCTGTCTGTCTGTCTGTCTCCTTTTCTCTCTCTCTCCCCCTCTCCCTCTTTCTTTCTTTCTTTCTTTCTTTCTTTCTTTCTTTCTTTCTTTCTTTCTTTCTTTCTTTCTTTCTTTCTCCTCTCCCTCTTCTCCCTCTCCTCTCCTCCTCCCTCTCTCTCTCTCTCTCTCTCTCTCTCTCTCTCTCTCTCTCTCTCTCTCTCTCTCTCTCTCTCTCTCTCTCTCTCTCTCTCTCTCTCTCTCTCGTGAGGCTCACGCTCTCGAGCTTTATTAAATGTGGAGATGGTTTAATAATTCATGACCAGGGGGGATAGTGGAAAGCCTTTGATTGTCATTCATTAATGTGTTTAGTCTGAATTAATTATGATTAGGATGTTTTGATGGCATCGTGTTCATATGTATTGATGTTGCATGAACGTTAATTAATCCATAGGCTCTTTGTTCTCCCACGCTACATTTACCCCTCTCTCTCCTTGTCTCGCGCTCTCTCTCACTCTCTGACTCTGTCTCTCTCTCTCTCTCTCTCTCTCCCTCTCTCTCTCCCTTCTCTCTCTTCCTCTGCTCCCTCCCCCCCCCCCCTCTTTCTCTCTCTCTCTCTCCTCCTCTCTCCTCTACTCTCTCTTTCCCCTCTCCCTCTTCTACTCTCTCTCCCCTCCCTCCCCCTCCCTCTC
This sequence comes from Gadus chalcogrammus, assembly GCF_026213295.1. NCBI lineage: Eukaryota > Metazoa > Chordata > Actinopteri > Gadiformes > Gadidae > Gadus > Gadus chalcogrammus. The sequence continues at coordinate 2,564,304 of NC_079425.1, forward strand.
CCCCCCCCACTCCTCTCCCCCCATCCCCTCCCTCCCTATCTCTTCCCCACTCTCTGCCCACCCCCTCCTTCCCTCCCTCCCCTCCCTACCTCCCTCCCCACTCTCCTCTCCCCCCCTCTCTCCCTCCCTCCCTCCCCCTCCCTCCCCCCCCCCCTCCAGGTCAGAGTGCTGCTTCTCGTCCTTCCGGACCCTGGCCGCCCCGGCGGCGGCCTCCCTCTTCCAGCTGGACCTGGGCTTCAGGATGCTGTCCTGCGGCCGGGCCGACCTGCTCCCCCACGCCCGCAGCCTGCTGGGCCCGGGCGGGGTCGACACCATGGACGACCAGGTGTGTGTGTGTGTCTCTGTGTGTGTGTGTGTGTTTATTACAAGTGTGTGTGTGAATCAGCCTACCCTCATTGGGGTCACACAGAACAGTTTTGTTAAATGACTCACCTTGTGTTTACGGCCCCTCGCGGTCTCTCCAGTTGTTGTTATTGTTGTTTTTAAACCTGTGTGTACCTGCCTGTGACGGCAAAATGATGACATGTAAACATGAATATGGTATGTATATGACTGCATTTGATCACTGAATACGTGAGTGGCGTTGTGTTCCAGGGTATGACCCCTCTCATGTACGCCTCCTCGGCCGGAGACGAGGCCCTGGTCCAGATGCTCATCGATGCTGACGCTAAGCTCAACCTCCAGGTAGGACAACCTGCCTGCTCTCCACTGCCTGTCCCCTCGTAGCAAAATGACCCTAACCCTAACCCTAACCCTAACCCTAACCCTAACCTCATTTTTTTAAGTTTGGATTTTATTTGAAGAATAACAAAAGCGAAATAAATAACACACGTCTCCTACTCTGCTGCGCGCCTCAGTTTAAGATGTTAGAATAAATGTGATTTGCTTTTGGTTGCCACAGACTTTAAGCAAACTCTACACACTCACTTTTCTCAGTGCAAGCTGCCATGTTGATATTCAACCTTCCCCCCCCCCCCCAAAAAAAACGTCCTAAGCCATTCATTCGAATTACGATTAAAAATCGTTGAATCGCCCGGCTCTACCTGCTGGTCAGAGACTGCTGGACTGTGTGTCCCCGTCGTTAAACGCCTCGCTCCCTCAGATCCCGGGCTGCTCGCCCAGCCACCCGGCGGTCCATCCCGGCACCCGCCACTGGGTGGCGCTGACCCTCTCCGTGCTGCGCGGTCATCTCTCCGTCGCTCAGGTGAGCCTCTTTTACGGTCCTTCGTATCATAGGAGTGATTGAATTTGTGTTTTCTCTGGTTTTAAACGGTTAAACTTTAGCTGTAGAGCCGTCCCAACTATACGATTAATTCGACTCGCTAGGTGTCTTCAGGAACTATACGTTCTCCATCCTGATTGGTCGTTACATCCGTAATTCAAGACGACCTTTCATAACGTATCGCCACATCAAGGCACGGTGTTCGAAAGCCCCTGTGGTTAAGGAGGCTGTCTGCTGATGGTAACCATGGTAACCCTGGTCCCTGTAGCTGCTGCTGGAGGCGGGAGCAGACCCAGAGGGCGGGGCTCTGATGGACGACCAGGAGAGCTGCGCCGAGACCCCCCTGCAGCTGGCCTCCGCGGCAGGTAGGGTCCCCATCACCTCTCTGAGAACACCCCCCAAACCCCTCAGCCCCTACTCGGTCATACACGCAATAACACTGAACCGCACGACAGGCGAAGAACGCAGCTCCAGTCGAGAAACTCAGTCATAGTGGCTGAACATGGGTGCAAACATCAGCGTACACAGAATAATGTGTGTACATGGTGTGTGCTGTGATGTTACACCTTGGGATGAGTGTGAAGCAGACACAGCTCCCCCTTTGCGCTAGGGGGCGCTGTAAGTTAGAAGGGCTGTTTTAACGTCGTGGTGTGTTGCTCTCTCACTTTTTCTAGCCATCTCTACTTAGAGCAGGACCTGTTGTTTTGACATGTGATCTGACACCATACATTCATCATACGTGAAACAGACCTTTCCAACTAGAACGTGATGCCGTTGTTGTTCCTAAGAGTAGAGGTTACCACATATTATTGGCAACGAGGTGAACTGGTATAGCCTGGCTCCGTCTGCCTACTTTCTTCCCCTCAATTTGAATTTCCCTTCAGTACTACGTCTGGGTTTGCGGTATATTCGCGGGTTTTCTCCAGCCAAATTGTACAGGTCCAATCAACGAACATAGGGAGGGGCTGAGAACAATGACATTAAGGTCGTGCCCTAGTTTGAGTTGTAATCAAACGTTATCGATTGGTTAGGGCAGATCCAGAGTGGCATTGTGCAGATCCAATAGTTTTAAACTCCAACAGACACCCGCCTTCAAGTGAGTTAACGTTTGTCAATGGAGAGTGGCCAGACTCTATGTGCAAATGAAATGAAGCATGAGAGTCTGGTAGGACCAGGCTTGAACTGGCATGTGACATGGTGTGAATGACGGTGTATCGTTCTGTGCGTTGCTCTCGTCTCCTCCAGGTAACTACGAGATAGTGAGCCTGCTGCTCGCACACGGAGCCGACCCCCTGCTCAGAGTGCATCATGGGAACTCTCGGACCTCGCCGCTCAACGAGGACATGAACTGCTTCAGCCAGGCCGCCGCGCACGGACACAGGTACGCACACGCACACACACACTCACTCGCAGACTCGCTCACGCACTCACTCACACACACACACACACACACACACACACACACACACACACACACACACACACACACACACACACACACATACACGTGCACGCACACACACACATACAGTTTCACATACACATACACACACACTCACACATACACAAACACACATACACAACCCTTAACATCTCCTAGAACAACATCATCCTCCTTGAGAAGGACGATGGATCAGAGACTCACTGTATAAATGACAAATGCCTACGAGCCATCCCCATGCAAGGTTTGTCCCTTTTGAACCGGTGGAACAGGGATCTTCTTCCACCTTGACGCCGTGTTGACCGATCCCCCCCTCTCCTCCCCAACAGGAACGTCTTGAGGAGGTTGCATCTGCAGCCCCAGCAGAGGCGGGAGGATATCTTGTCCCTGGAGGAGATCCTGGCTGAGGGGGTGGAGGACCCAGGGGAGGCCCAGACCCGCAGGCGGTCCCCCGCCCGCGACACCTCCATGTCGGGCAGCCTGGGCCGACCCGATCCCGGGTCCTGGAAGGCCCGGACCAAAGCCCTCCAACAGGCCGCCTACTACAGCGCTGAACACGGCTACCTGGACGTGACCATTGAGCTCAGAGCCATGGGTACGTGGGCTGTGCTGCTCTGCCTTGTGTCGGTCTAACCCTACCTGCCCCCACGAGCGGACTGTCGCCCGCCAGGGTTGACCCCTCCATCTGCATGGCTGTGAGGTCACGAGGTCCGGACTTGGAAATTGTTGTAGAGCTAAAAATACAATTAGAAACTAAATACATACAAAATCAGAGGTTGAGGACTTCTCCGAGGGGAGGAAATGCTTGATTCAGTTGAATCAAGCACTGAAGCCTTGATTCAACTGGGGAGGGAGGGGCGAGAGGAGAGGAGAGGGGAGAGGAGGGGAGGGGAGAGGAGGGGAGAGGAGAGAGGAGAGGAGAGGGGCAAGGGGGGAGGGAGGGGAGAGAGGAGAGGGGAGAGGAGGGGAAAGGGGTGAGGAGAAGAGAGGAGGGTGAGTTATAGAAGAGGCACATGATGAAGAGTAGAGGAGGTAGAGGAGAGGAGCAAGAGGAGGTCAGTATCAGGGTTAGAGAAAGAGGATCAGGAGGAATTCAATAATACATGTTCATGTTAATTTTTTACTGAAGCCCCCCCCCCTGGACCTCAGTATTTTTTCATACCCTGGCTACGGCCCTTAATGGTTTCAAGTCGCTTGCAATTTAATTTACTTCCCTCAATGCAAATTGTAATTATTGCCTTTACCCAAGCATCCGACCTATCCGTCAGACCTCAGAGCGTAGCGGCCTCCCTCTGACCGGCCCTCCTCTCCTCTGTCCCTCTGTCCTTCTGTCCTGCAGGGGTTCCATGGCGGCTCCACGTCTGGCTGGCGTCGCTGCAGCGGGCGCACCAGCTGTCCAGGGACGAGGTGACCCTCTCTCTGCTCACCGAGTTCCCGACCGTCAGTGTGGACGACTACAGCCAGGAGCTGCTCTCCACCGGTCTGCCGCTCATGTTCAGCCTGCTGGTCACCAGCAAGGTACAGCCGGGCCCCCACTACCACCGTGTGCTGCTAGTACATATACATATACTTTATGCATACACAGATGGCAGTAACTCTGCCGTCGAACTAGCAACCTTCCGGTTACAAGTCAACCAGAGAGTTGTTAGTTCGATCCCCGGCTCCTCCTAGCGGAGTGTCGAGGTGTCCCTGAGCGAGACGCCTCACCCTGACTGCTTCCGACTTGCATGGCTGACTCCGCCGTCGGTGTGTGAATAACATTTCCTGTAAGTCGCTTTGGATAAAGGCGTCTGCTAAATGCCCTAAAATGTAAAAATGTAAACATGGTGCCCTATTCTGCTGTGATGTCTTCGTTCTGGTTGACGCTCTTCATGTTTCACACTGGAAAGGTCACCCCAAATGAAACACTCCTAACCTTACTCGTGCAACAGGATCTAGCTTGTAAGTTGTGCACCACCTACTACTGCGCTAAGACGTCTTTCCTCTGTTGTAGGACTACATCATCATCAAGAAGCTGGCCTCTGTGTTCTCCCACTGCTATGGCTGTGCTGCCGTTCCTCCCATTCCCTTCATGGACATCACTCTGTCCACACAGCTCGGTAAAACAACGGAAAGATCTTCTTCTTTCACATTGTGGGGGCAATGAATATTAAGATGGCACTTAATGTACGCATTTATTGTGTGTTGAACGTCCTGGCACTTAAAAATAGAAATTAGCATTGTGTAGCATCTTATCCTAGCTGTCCTTACAACCTAACAATTATAAAGAGAAGGAGAGAGCTCTATAATTGTTAGGTTATAAAGACGGTATGTAATAAATACCGTCTTGCTGACCGAATCTTTTGTCTTTCCCCGTCAAGACGTCCACTTCCTTAACAACAAGGAGATGTCGGATGTGACCTTCATGGTTGAGGGGCGTCCCTTCTTCGCCCACAGAGTGCTCCTGATGTCTGCCTCAGAGAGGTACGTTCTCCGAGCCGATGTTCTGTTCAACAATGACGCCTGGTTCATGTACTCTAGGATCTATAGACTGCAACAACCAGCCTTTGCAAAACCGGTGCACTAGAGGTAACCAAATCCCATTTATCTGGGGACCTGTACCTCCTCGTGGCATCTTCTCATTGGTCGGTTTCCTCACAGGTTTCGTTGCCTGCTCAGTAATTCCCCGGACGGCGAGATCATCCACATCGATCACATGACCTACGCTGTATTCCAGGTGAGTTGAAAGCCTTTGAACCAAAGTCAAAGGAACTGCCGCGGCATACACAAAGCCTGGGCTTGTCTCGTCCCTGGGCTAGGAAGCTATGGATAAGGGCTCCTATGATAAGGGCTCTCATTACGATTTCATATAAGATCGGCATGTGGCTCAGGAGGTAGAGCGGGTGGGCTGGTAACCAGAAGGCTGCTAGTTCGATCCCCGGCTCCACCTAGCTGGGTGTCGAGGTGTCCCCGAGCTAGACACCTCACCCTAACTGCTCCTGCCGAGCTGGAGAATGGAGAACGTGTGCATGAATGGGTGAATGTTAGGCAATATTGTAAAGCAGTTTGAGTGGCCACTGGTTAGAAAATGCAGCAGTCCAGATCATATGTCTTACTGTTCTACTTTGTACCGTTCTCTCCAGATGATGATGAAGTCTCTGTACTGCGGGGGGACGGAGGGCGTTAGCCTGTCATACCAAGACGCTATGAAGGTAATGACCTGGGCCTGGCCTCTTTGGAAGTATTTCTCCCAATAGTGTGACGCAACTGATCGATAATGTGAATATTTTCTGTTTGTATTTCAGCTACTCCCTGTTGCCAACTTCTTTCAAATGAAAGGGTTGAAGAGATGCTGTGAAATCCAAGTGTCCCAAAGCATGACCCTGGTCAACAGCGTCAAGATCTATCAGACTGCCAAGGTCAGTGAACAGTGACTCCACCTTAAATATCATTCCAGAGCTGTAGTCAAGACCACCTTTGTAGACTCCAAGACAACCCAAGCGAGGGCTTGTCGAATCCAGACCAAGTCCAAAGAAAACCATGTCAAAAGAGCTTCAGGTCCAACTCAAGTCTCAATTAGGGAGACTGAGACTGGCAGAAAAAAATGAATCCTCTTCGAGACCACTTACTTACCTGTTCATAATTGTTGTGTGATGCAAGGGACACAGTATATCATTTATTCTAAGATGATCATTTTGTATTTGTATGGATCAAATGAGGCCATATTATCATCATATATCTATCATATTATAGCCATTTCACTTGATATCATACTCCATATCATACTCAAATCTGAGACCGGATTCGAGTACTACAGCCCTGCATTATTCACCGCAACAACACAGATTGAAGTTGTGTCTATTAAGGCTCTTAATCTATACCTACGGGCTAATGCTAGTGTTGGAGCTAACCCTACATTGTTCTTGTTGTGTTCTGCAGCAGCACGAGGCCTTGCAGCTCCAGAGGTTCAGCGAGGGCTTCTTCCTGCAGAACCTGGAGCCTCTCCTGGAGAGGGAGGACTTCCACCGCCTCCTGCTGGGAGGGGCCGGTCAGGACGCCTTCTCCCCAGGGACGGAGAACGTTCACCAGCACCCCCCGCCCCACGGGGGCCTCAGCCAGGACCAGATGTTCCTCATGAAGGACCTGGAGGCCACCCTGGTGGACAGACTCCACACCCGGTGCCCCGCTTGTTTGGAATGAGAGACGGACGGCAGCACCCAATGGGCGATTGCTTAGGGATACTAGATCGACTATACAATAGATGAGTTCATCACGTCGTTAGCCTGATAGCATAATTGCCAAAGTCATATTTTTTGCCAAATAGTGATATCTAACCCTAACTCTGCTCTCCTAATGCTGCTGATTCACTGTGCCTCATTGGCTGTATCCTGAGCCAATCAGGGTGCTTTTTACATTCCATAATCACTATCTAGCGAATTTAACTAATTAACTTTGGCATTTTTTACGCTGAATACACGATGAACCTTCAAATATGACTTAGGCAATTATGCTATGAGGCTGACCATGTTGAATAGACATGGTTTCAAGCAGTCTTTGATGAGTGTACTGTACGTGGTGCGTGTAGATAGCTGTATAAAATGTGTACATAATGTATTTAAATAAACGATGACTGAATGAGATTATTGCGTCCAAACTGGTCCTCAGAGAACATCACAAACACTACGGTGCTAAGCTGCGTTCGTTAATGGTCGACGGTGGAAAGTCGGAATGGTAAAAGCGTCATCTCCGACCTACGTCCGAAAAACATGGATGCATGGACGCTTAACTATAAGATTGCAAATGTATCATTATAATTATAGATTATAAACGATTTAATTCAGAAAAAAAAAAAATTGGCGACAGTAAGTGAACAGACTATACATTGCTGTCATCGTAAGAGAACCCTTCAATAAGATCGGGAAGGTAAAAATTGAATCTGAATTTTGCACTGAAGTGGTTCACGGTGACATCACAAGGTATTGATCCAGTAGTTCACCTCCTCCCTGCTGTTCCTCTCCTGGGTCGCAAATCTTTTTTTCACAGGATGGTAGGGGCAAGTACCGCCTTTTTCGCCTCTGATTGGTTAGAAGGGCTCTCCTTTAGATCGAGATTTGATTAGTCCTAATTTTTTGGGGGAGTTTAGGGTTAGAGTTAGGGTTAACCTAACCCTTACCCTAACCAATCGGAGGAGAGCCATTCTAACCAATCAGAGGCGAATCAGAGGCGAAAAAGGCGGTACTTGCCCCTACCATCCTACGAAGAAAAGATTCACTCCCGGGTTCGAGTCAAATTTGTCCCGTACTCTTGATTACACCCCCCCCCCCCCCCCCCCCACACACACACACACACACACCGTAGAAGAGATTAATACATCCAACGAAAAGAAAAGCCAACAAGGATAGGTATTGCTTTTATTTTTCTCTCGCGTATACCAATGCCAGTCGGGGCGGCGGAGGGATACGTGTACATTGTGATCCGCCCCGGTGCGCCGGATCCCTCTACGAGAGACTGAACAGGGTGGATGCAGCTCTGTGGGCTCACAGCTCACCCAACAGGAGATCATCTTAAGGGGAGAGGGAGGGAGAGAGGGGGAGAGGAGGCTACGTACAAGGGGGAGAATAAAAAAACTAAACCTGAAGAAAGAAAATGAATCGACCACAGATGCGTGTCAAAATACAAAAAATTAAGAATATTTGAACGGAAATCCTAAGAAAGAACGAAACTAGGAGTGGGTCGGGTCGGACAGGAGATCAATTGTAACGACAACATGCAAAGAAAAGACAAATGCTGAACATGCAAACAACCGTACGAGGTCAAAGCTAAGATTAGGTATCCTCCGTGGGGTTTTCGTGTTTTTGTTTTTTGTCTTTTTGTTGTCCTTTTCTTTTAAATAAGCTTGTGGGTGAACTGGTATTTACAGGATGAGAGACCGGGCGTCTGAAGTCTTCGCACACACAAAGAGGAGCTGACGAGATCCAACGAAAGGTTTCCTCTCAAAGAGGCTAGTCTACATTCTTAAATTACGTTAAATCATTTTTTTTTCTTCAAACATATGTTACAAAGCTTTCTGCTGAAAACGCCAGAGAAGCGGTGACCGTCCACAAACATTTTTATCAAGAATCGTAAATGGTCAATAAATTAAAACGTGACAAAAACAAACAAAAAACAATCCTTTAAATAATTTGACTCATCGAGAAACAATTTTCTACATCCTTCATATAAATAACAGACAATAAATTAATAACCAAAAGAAAGACAAAAGTACAAAAATATACATTGCAGATATCGTCTGAATCCTGCAGATACTTCAAAAGCAACATCGAAAAAAATTAAATAAATTCAAAGACACCAAAACAATCAACGTGGTGCGACAGAACTTTGATTCACTGGTTCAAAGTGCAAAGGAAAGTGAGACATTTCATCGATAACAGACTCGTCTGGAGAATATATTTAGAAAAGAATAATAAGAAGAAACTCTCGGCAACACAACTGGGCTAAATGTAATGTCAACAACTACTTTTTATACATACAGAACATCATTTAGCCTGTACAACACAATATAATCATTCAACTATGTATCCCACCCTACCCCACTATCCCATAACCTCTCCGTAAGTATTTCATCAGCGGGCAAATTGTGTCATTTACACCAATGACCAATCGCCTTGAGGAGGAGGGCTTCTTGTCCACAAAGAAAAAGAGAACTACATTAAAAATAAACTACAATCCAACATGGCTCAGTCTGGGCCCATGGCCACGCCCCCTGCCTATGGCCACGCCCCCTGCCTGCCGCTTCCTGCCGCCCCTGGTCGCAGCGCGTGCACGTCAATACATCCCGCAAACAAGTCCTGTGAGTGTGCGTGCGGTGGGCGTGTGTGTGTTTATATGTGTGTGTTTTTGTTTGTATTTCCATGTTCGAAAGAGAAAGAAGAGAGAGAGATTGTGGATGGGGGAATGTCAGGGGCTTGGGGGGGTACGGAGGTGTGTGTGAGTCGGACAAACATCATTGTCTTAAGGCTTTAATTCATATCTTTTGTATCCTGTTGCTCGTACTTCGGACAGCGAGGCCTCTTGTCTTCAGCCTGGTTGGAGCAGAGATGGCGTGGACGGGGGGAGGGAAGAAAAGTATGGCGTGTGTGTGTGTGGCTGTGCGTGTGTGCGCATTGGTAGTCCTCTGTTTGTGAGGCGGGTTGGCGATGGGGTGTGAGGTCTGGACTAGGAAGGAGAGAGAGAGAGAGAGAGAGAGAGAGAGAGAGAGAGAGAGAGAGAGAGAGAGAGAGAGAGAGAGAGAGGAGCTCTCTCTTCTTTTCTTCTGTCTGTGGCTCGCTGGGCGCCGCGGCGACGGGCCTGCGACTGGCCGTTAATAGTTTTTATGGATGATGCCTGGTGGTAGAGACAAGTCAAGCCTTCACTTTAAGATGCACAGTGCAATCCCCCCTCCTGCCCCCCAGGGGGCAGTACAGAGAGAGAGACACACACAACCACCCAAACACACACAAAAGCACACACAAACAAGGTCGGAAGGGCATAGCTACATCTGCTACTTATTGTAAAATACTGATTGGAACCTCTAAAGTGAAATAGCCATTCCCGCTTTACAGTACAAAAAATGTATAGGCAATAGTTGAAAAGTAGATTATTATGCTAATATTATCGTCATCCTTTTATTGTTTTTTTTGTACGTATTTAAGAGCAACACTTCTAACTAAAGGGCAACGTTTGCAGCTTTCCTGGTGTCATTTTCTTCTTGCGTTTAGGACACCTCTTATACCCTGACCCTGGCGGTGGCCTAGTCATGCACTGCCACAGCCCCTAGGGTTGTTCCTGTGTCCTGCAGTTGGCCGCCATCTTTGTTTTGTCTTTGCCCGGGGGGCTTTTAGAGTCATTGTGGGGGGGCGGGGGCGGGCCGGGCCTGCTGCCGGGGGCATGCTTGGAGGGGGTACTGGGCGCAGCGGGGGGGCCGGGGGGTTGGGGGGCTTGGGCGTTCTTCTCGTCTGAAAATAGCTGTTTAATTACGTCAAAGAAGTTACTCAACGGGCTGCCTACACAGACGGAGGGAAGAGAAAGGAAAAGAGAGAGAGATAGGGAGGCAGAGAGAGAGAGAGGGGGAGGCAGAGAGAGAGAGAGAGAGAGAGAGAGAGAGAGAGAGAGAGAGAGAGAGAGAGAGAGAGAGAACAAACAACAAAATGAGCAATGGGGTTAACATGATGGGAAGAGGTGATGGGGGGGGGGGTGAGGAGAGGACTGGGGCAGGGGAAAGGGAGACTCACAAGCCAGGAAGAGGGGGGAGAAGGGGTGATAAGGTTTAAGGGAGGAGGTATCGTCTAAAGGGGCCGTTTAATGCATCCTAGGGTTTAGCGATGCGCTAGTTCAGTGATGAAGTATCGGAGAAATGTTTAATGGCTTTTGGAGTCTCCTTTTCACCTGCGTTTAAATGGAAAGCCAGCCGGAACCCTGGAAGACACAATGCTCACTGTCACGGACACACGGCCACGGCGAGACGAGACAAGAAACGACAATATTCAGGGGCTCGGTGTTGAGAAACGTGCGTGTGTCCGCGTCGTGAAAGGAAAAAGGAGAGTCCTCCTTTCGCTGGGTCAGCACAATAAGTCAGATGCTACCGCCCCAGCGATATCATGGTCACCGGACATGCAGTGTTTGAAAGCATCCATATTAGTGCTTACTGCGTATTAACCGATATTTATTAACAGTGACCTTCGACCTCATCCTCATCGCGCCTTCCAGAGCTCTGGTTGCCTCTCCATAGCAACAACAGCACAACAACAGTGAGCCCATCCATTAACACCACGGTTCTGTGGACTGAGCTTCCAAACAGTGAGTGGATTAGAAGCATGCACCAATACAGACAACAGTGTGCACACATGAATACACAATCAAGTTCTCATCCGGACGTCCAGTGGAATTCGTTCCACATTGTTTTTCCCCTTCCTTCACAATTTTTTTTTTTAAAGTTTGTTCACTTCAAAAACCACACGTTATCATCTCTCTCTTTCATGTCTCACTTACCGTAAAAGATTAATCTCTCAGGTATGATATTAAGATGAATATAATCCTATATACTGTATGGCTGTCAAGCTACATTCCTAAGTAGGACGATTAAAGTCTGGAACTAGTGTCCTCTATAAAACGACCAATTCTGCGCACACGCGCACACACACACACGCACGCACACACGCACACACACACACACACACACACACACACACACACACACACACACACACACACACACACACACACACACACACACACACACACACACACACACACACACACACCTGTGGGGCAGTGTTAAGGGAGTGGTGAGTGAGGGGCAAAAGGGCCTCCAGGCGTTGGCCAGTGAGACACACCGGGGGTTAAGTGAGTGATTGTAGGGGGGCCGGGGGGGGGGGGGGGGGGGGGGTCAACGTGCTCCCAGTGCCTCTGGGTCTTACCACGCTTGGAGGGTTTACTGGCAGAACGCTGGGGGCCATCTGGGAGTAGAGCACAGTGTCAGAACACACACGGCCTTTCTTATGGCCAGAGGCATCTGTTCAATACGCTCATCCCTTCAGAGTCGTCCTCCGCCGCCTTCCTCTCCTCTGCTCGCCCACAGAGTACTGCTGTGTGTGTGTGTGTGTGTGTGTGTGTGTGTGTGTGTGTGTGTGTGTGTGTGTGTGTGTGTGTGTGTGTGTGTGTGTGTGTGTGTGTGTGTGTGTGTGTCCCTCCCTCCCTATCTGTCCTCTCAGGGTGAGATTGTAAAGACTGTCAGGCTTTCCTCTCGCAGATGCGCACGCACACATGCACGCACACACACACACACACACACACAAACACACACACACACACACAGGAGGGGTATTGGCCATTATGGTAGACACAGGAGTGTCTTTAGCGAGTGTTTCATGCATGTTCCCGGGGTCTGGTTCACAAGTGCAAAAAAAGTCCAAGAAAAATTACAAAAAACACACACGCTGGTTCTCATCATTAGTGGCACCGCGGCAAGACAGAACATGCCTTGACTGCAGCACATTCATCCTGAAAGCGGTGAACCCATAGCTCCCAGTCAGGGGGGAGACTGGGGGAGAATGGACCCAGAGCCACACTGGAAACATACCATTCTGGAGTTGTCGGAATATAGGTAAGAAAGTACTCTAAACATTGCTCCTCCTACTCGTTTATCGGGCAGTCCGAGATATACTGCTGCTCGCTTTGGTTAGCGTTCTGTATCGCCACGGTTACAGTCTGCGTACGGGCCGAGCAGAGGGGAGACGGAGAGAGAGGGCACAAGGCATTGATCTGCCAGGGTGGGTATGTGTGCATGCGTGGCTCTGGATGGGCATTCCCTTCAGCGGCATGCTGCTTTATTCAGTCAGGTCCAGGTTCTGCTTCTGGACTCAGACGGGGTGACAGGAAGCAGGGAGGCAGGGAGAGGGGAGGGAGAGGGGAGGGAGGGAGAGACGGAGATAAAGGGAGGGAGGGAGGGAGCCACAGAGTGAGCCAAAGTGAGGGAGAGGGAGGAAGGGAGGGAGGGAGACACAGAGTGAGATAAAGTGAGGGAGGGAGAGGGAGTGAAACAGATAGAGATAAAGTGAGGGAGAGAGTGAGAGGGAAAGAGGGAGCCACAGAGTTAAAGCGAGAGGCGGAGGGTGGAGGGAGAGAGGGTGAGTGCGAGAGAGCGAGCCACAGGGTGAGTTGAAGCGAGAGGTGGGGGGTGGAGCGATAGAGGGTGGTGGGGATGGAGGTTATTAGCACATCGACACAGTGCGGGGGAGTGACACCGTGCCTGATAACAGTTCCCATCTGTGGCGGTGACAAGCCAGGCCGGTGCTGCTGATTCATGGCCGCAACGGAGGCGCTATTAATACTAACACAACATGGAGATCATGACTAGAAGTGTGAAAGCACCCGGTTTAACCGGTAAGTGTGACATTCCATGCTGTCCTGAAGTATGTGTGCAGAGAGGTTTGTGTCAGTGGTTGTGAGTGGGAGAGATTGGATTATAGCGGTATGAGTCTTTAGGCTGTAGTACTTGTATTTAACCACCAGAGGGGACCGTTATCAAGGTAACAACCAGAGATACAAGAATAGGGACCACACTACCAAACACAACTAACAAAGGAGAGGAAGAACACAAAGTCTTTGGTGTTTTCTTATTGGTCCAACTATCCATAGGCAGCCCAGAATATCCACATATGGTCAAAGGGGGATTTGAAGATAACTACGATTGTTTTTTCCTTCAAAGCCATTGACAGTGAAGTAAATTGACACAAGTGTAGCCTGCAAACGCCAATATATATAGATATCTATCTATATATACATATATATATTTTACATCTTTCTTCTTTCAACAGACTCAATGCTATAGGCATCAAATAATACAGTAAACTACAGCTACACATAACGAGGGACCGGACAGTTAAATTACCTTTTTATGTGACTTTGATATGCAATAATATTATGCCTGTATTTCTGTATCAACTTCTGAATCAATGTGTGTGTGTCAACACATTGCATATAAATGTGTGCGTGTGTGCGTGTGTGTGTGTGTGTGTGTGTGTGTGTGTGTGTGTGTGTGTGTGTGTGTGTGTGTGTGTGTGTGTGTGTGTGTGTGTGTGTATGTGTATGTCGTGTGTTTACATATCAGTGTATATAAATGTGTTTGTATGCCTGGTTGTGTGCAGTGTGTACATATGTATATATATATATATGTATGTGTATAGTGTGTATATATGTATGCATATGTATGCCCACCACCTCAGAAGTGATCAGATACTAAGAACCCAGATCTCCTCCCAATAACCCATGAGATGTCTGTGTGTGCGCGCTGGTAAAAGTGCCGCGGTCTGCATATTCTTCTCTATGCGCGGTGCATTGGCCCGTGGGCAAGGCATGCATGTGGAGCCTTAAGCATGTGGTCTGCCGCTGGGGGGTGGTGGGGGGGGGGGGGGGGGGGGGTCGTGACAGCGCTGTGAGGGAGTGCCAGGATGCCATAGAGAGGAGGAGGCAGGGCGTGGGGGGTTGTGGTGGGGGGGGGGGGAGCTGTGGGTGTTAGCCTACTTACCAGAGATCTGGGGCTGGCCGGTCGGCTGGTCCATGGAGCTCAGCAGCTGGGCCTGGATGGTCTCGACCACGCGCTTAAAACGCCGGCTGGGGCCTGATGGGGGGGCGAGGACGTGGGGCGGTGGGGGGGGGGGGGGGGGGAGAGTAAGAGGACGCATTAGTGTTCGTCTGGGGGCCGAGATGGTTCTCTCTTTGGGGTGAGACGGACACATTGGTGATACAAATAAAAAGTCAATTTGCTGTGAAGAAATACAGTGATTGGGGGGGCATGTGAATCAATGGAAAGTGAGGGGGGGGGACACGTTGTTACCGCAGGGCCGGTCGAGATCACGCTTTGTTATTTTATACAACACAATCACAGCTTTTTGCAATGTTGTCAGATGTATGCAACGAACCCATCCTTTCACAGAACATGACGTGTTTGCCTCCCTGAAAACTGCCACAATTAATGCAACAAAGGCTGCTTTTCAAACGGAAAGTGTCCTTCATTCGCTTTACTTAAACCAAAACTGAGGCGCGCCAGTATTACACAAAGGACGGACGTGGTATCGTTGAGAGACGACCTGAAACAGAAACACATTTTCAGTTGCTCCGTGTTTCATTTACATTAAAAGCGCTTTAATCCAAAACGACTAACAATGGTTTATACACACATTGACACACCGACGGCGGAGTCGACCACGCAAGGCGACAGCCAGCTCGTCAGGAGCATTTAGGGTGAGGCGTCTTGCTCAGGGACACCTCGACACTCGAACTAGCAGCGATCGAACCAGCAACCTTCCGGTTACCAGCCAACCCGCTCTACCTCCTGAGCTGAATTGACCCATAGACGCGTCAGGCTCCAGCTGTGTGCCTGGCATGCTGCGGAGTACTAGCCTGGCTGTAGCCAGAACAAGCTCCATCGTAGATTGAGCTTGGTCTGGGGAAGCTGCTGTTATTTTCTTCAGCACAAGAGGCGTGATCATCGGGCCTAGTTCGAACGACTCTGTTCGCAATTGGCTGCTTGCCTTCGCTTCCCTGTCGTCATTGTGTTAAACCAGCCAATAGCGCGCCAGGGGAAAAGCCAGCTGTTTGATTGGCCCCCGCAAAAACGGATCGGAGGCAGAAAGAAATGTATGGCTATTCTCCAGACCCTTCTGCAGGGCGAACTCAAATCGCCGGCAGAAGGGGCTGGGGGTACCCAGTCTAGCGGTGTACCTGACAGTAGGGTGAAGGTGACGGAGTAGATGCCGTTCTCCTTGGTGGCGCCGGTGTTCTCTGTGTAGGTGATGTCCACCTGGAACTTGACGGGCTTCTGGAAGACCGTGGGGCCCGCCGTGGACTTGTACTCGGCCCGGAAACTGGTCTGGGAGATCACGCTGTGACTCAGACTGGGGATCTGGATTTGAGGAGGACGGGCAGGGGGAGGGTAAGGATGGATGGAGAAACAGAGTCAGAGTCAGAGAGAGAGTCAAGGACAGGGTCAGGGTGAGGGAGTGGAGGAGAGGAGAGGAAGAGGAAGAGAAAAGGAGATGCGAGGAAGAGGAGAGGGAGAGGAGAGGAAGAGGAAGAGAAAAGGTGATGAGAGACAGAGGAGAGGAAGAGGAGAGGAGAGGAGAGGAAGAGGAAGAGAAAAGGAGATGAGAGACAGAGGAGAGGAAGAGGAGAGGAGAGGAAGAGGAAGAGAAAAGGAGATGAGGGACAGAGGAGAGGAAGAGGAAAGGAGAGGAAGAGGAAGAGAAAAGGTGATGAGAGACAGAGGAGAGGAAGAGGAGAGGAGAGGAAGAGGAAGAGAAAAGGTGATGAGAGACAGAGGAGAGGAAGAGGAGAGGAGAGGAAGAGGAAGAGAAAAGGCGATGAGAGACAGAGGAGAGGAAGATGAGAGGAGAGGAAGAGGAAGAGGTAAAGAGATGAGAGGAAGAGGAGAGGAGAGGAGGGGAGAAGAGAGGACAGGCAGGCAGAGGAAAAGGAAAATGAAGTAGAGAAGCGAAGATAATGTGTTATGAGGGCACGTTTAGAACAGTGTCGGTTTGAGAAAAACACAGATATTTTTACTTTGAGGACTAAATATAGACACAGCAGAACAACACGACAGCGAGACAAAGTGAGGGACCGAATTAGAAAGCTAAGAACAGACCAACACACAGAGCTGAAGCCCTAGACTACCACCGACCCCTCCCCATCTCCCCGCCTCCCCTGATCACCACGGCGACCAGCCGAGACGAGAGGAGAGGAGACGCGTGGCCCGGGTTCTGTTACACCATGCTACACCCTGCTGACTGAGCACGGGCCTCAGGGCGTCAGGTGGCGTCGCACACCCAGCGGTACCCAACAGGTCGCCCGCCGCCCGCTGTCGTCTCCGTGACAACCGCCTCCGTGCCACACCTCGAGATTAGCACCATACGGTCGTCAGGCACAGGAAGATGCAACATGGTCTCACAGGAATCCGTGAAATGACTACGGTCGGACGCTTAACTCGAAATCCGTGGCCACATCACGGAAACACGCCGATATCCGTGTGTGAGCCACGGAATAACAGTGTCATTTACTTGCATTGGAGCAAGTTCCGTGGCCACATCACGGACAATTGAAGTGATTCCGTCAGACCACCACGGATTTTGAGTTAAGCCCCCGCTGTGGTCAAATGTGGCACACACACAGATTTAAACGGGAGCACACACACAGATTGAAACGGGAATCTGTGTGTGTGCCTCGGAATATCATTGTCATTTACTTGCATTGGAGCAACTTCCGTAGACACAACAAGGACAATTTAAGTGTTTCGGTGAGACCACCCCGGGTTTTGAGTTAAGCCCCCGTGGTCGACTCGCTCGTTGAAACGGGGATCCGTGTGTGAGCCACGGAACATCAGCGTCATTAACTTGCATTGGAGCGAATTCCGTGGCCACATCACGGAAATCGGCGTGTTTCCGTGATGTGGCCACGGATTTCGAGTTATTCGTCCGGAGTCATTTCACGGATTCCTGTGAGACCAGGTTGGGATGATGCCCTCCGGTCGCAGAACGCGACTCGAGGCTTTGAGATAACAGCTCAGGGTATTTGGTCACATGTTACACCCTGTAGGGACAATAGCGACCGAGGCTCCACAGCACGGGCAGCTACGCTTCAACCCCGACCCACAAACAGCACTCCGCAATCCCCCCCCCCCTCCCCCCCTCGCCCGACCCCGCGGGCGGTCCTACGTGAGACGAGATCGGCCCGGCCGCCGGAGAGCGGACGTTAAAGGGCTGCCGGTGCGGCGAGCAGCGGGGGATTAGCGGCGCTGTGATTGGCTGTGTAAACACACGGCAGGCCGGGCGCCGCTCAGCCTTACGGAGAGGAAGGCGTGCACGATGTCCGCCTTGATGGAGCTGAGGGGCTTGTCCCGGATCACGATGAAGATCTGCTCCTCCTTCTCCAGGTTGATGAAGTTCCCGAACCACGACTTTTTCGCCAGCCTGCGGGGCGAGAGAGGGAGAGAGGGAGAGAGAGAGGAAGAGAGGGGGGGAGGGAGGAAGAGAGGGGGGGAGGGAGGAAGAGACAGGGGGAGGGGGAGAGGGAGAGAGGGGGAGAGGGGGAGAGGGGGGGAGGGGGAGGAAGGGAGGGGGAGAGGGAGAGGGAGAGAGAGAGGAAGAGAGGGGGGTAGGGGGAGAGGAAGAGAGGGGGAGAGGGAGAGGGGGAGAGAGAGAGAGACAGGGGGGGAGAGAGGAAGAGAGAGGGAGAAAGAGGAAGAGAGGGGGGGAGGGAGAGGAAGAGGGAGGGAGAGAGAGAGAGAGAGAGAGAGAGAGAGAGAGAGAGAGAGAGAGAGAGAGAGAGAGAGAGAGAGAGAGGCAGTATTGGTGATACGGTCTCATAGTGAGGCTCTGCGATGTGACGACCGAAGCCTTTCTGACGTGGTTAGCATACACACCGCGTGGAAAGCAAACGGCGCTCACAGCCTCTGAATAATGAATGAAACAACTCCGAAATCTGACGGTGTCAACAGCAGAGATGTGATTAAAAAGTAACTTTTTGTCTGTCTACAGAAAACTCTCCTGAATCGGGAATGAGGCCCCGATTCGACCGCTTGGTATTCACCGCTCTTTCTTTAACACAACACACGGGTGATGTTTCGCTGGGTTTCGTATGGCCCGGCTACTGGGACACGTTAAGGGTAATCTGGGTAAAGTCAGGCTATAAACACACACTCAGCAACATTCCCGTATTAAACCATTAGTGATGACCTCATCATGGCTGTGCTGATAACAGTTTTGGGAGATATTTTCCGTGGTGCTAGTGCTGCTGACAAAGGCCTTTCTCTAAGCTGCTCCACACGGATAATGAGATACTGTGATTGGCCTCTTTTCTTCACTCACTCTGGAGAAGAGTCCGGGGTGAGACTGGACATGTCTTCCTGGGTGGGCACTGTGGATGCACAAGAGATAAATGGTAAATGGACTGCATTTATACAGCGCTTTTCTAACCAGTGGCTTCTCAAAGCGCTTTATAATATTTCCTAACATTCACCCGTTCGTGCACACATTCACACACTGACAGCGGTGTCAGCCACGCAGGGCGACAGCCAGCTCGTCGGGAGCAGTCAGGGTGATGTGTCTTGCTCAGGGACACCTCGACATTAAGCTAGGAGAAACGAGGGGATCTAACTAGCAACCTTCCAGTTACCAGCCAACCCGCTCTACCTCCTGAGCCACATGGCGCCCCCAAGGTCAAAGGTTAGTAGGGTCGAGGAGCCTCTTTCGTGGGTGACTGACGTTCTCAGCGGACCCGTTTGCACAATCAACAACACTCACACAATAGGCATCAAACTGACTAGCATTTCCATCATCACCGTGTTTTCACACCATCTAAGAGGCAAACAACCGACAAATTAAAAACGAAACGCACAAACGAGCCGATTTGTATCGGCGCATGAGCTCGTTAAGGTAGATCCGCGCGTGTCCGATCGCTAACCTATTAGAAAATCGAAGGCGGAATGAGACAATTCTGCGAGTCTGTAATGAGAGCGCTATCTCCCGACGAGACATGGCCAGGGGCCACTGTGTGATACTGATAAGTGCGACGAGGGAAGGTGAAGCGAAGCTAAATCCAGCGATAAGCAGCGAGATCATTTGAACCCGGGGGGGGGGGGGGGGGGGGGGTTGTTAGGGGGGAAGGGAAGGGGAGGGAGCGAGTCCCACGCAAACGTCGACGCCTCAATCGACTCTCCCTGCCGCAGCAATTACCATACTGATCGGACGCCGGATAAGATTTGAAAAAGGTTAAAGAGGAAAAGAAGCCTACTAATAGAACAGTGAGTGGTGGGGCTCAGATAGCAGCCTCCGTCCGGGGGGGGGGCGGAACGGCGGCTGCTATCTGAGACACCCCTGAGCCCTACCTTGCATTTTCCTCCGGTGGAAGCGCGGCGAGCCCAGGAAGCTGTTCTTGATGGAGTTGAGGCGCGTCCTCCAGGGCAGCCCGCCGATGGAGGGGCTGGGCGGGGGCGTGGGGCTGGGCGTGCCGGCGGGGCTGTCCTTGGGCGTGTGCACGGGGGTGCCCTTGGGGGTGGGGAGAGGGCTGCCTCGCGGCGAGGGGTGGGGGGTCACCTGCGCGCCGGGGGGGAGACATTTGCCGTTGTGGTCAGGGTGGTGGTGGTGGTGGGGTCGGCGGGGCGGGGGCGGGTGGCGGCGGAGCGGGGACATGGGGGGCACGGGGGACAGCGGGATGGAGAGCTTGGGGGGCACGGTGAGGGGCGGGTGGCGCCTCGCCCGGGGGCTGCCCGGGACGCAGGGCGCCGGGGGCTGGCTCGGGGTGGAGGGCTCGGACTTGGGGGCAGCGGGGGCCCCGGCCGTGCTGGGCAGGGGGTTGGAGCGGGTGGTCTGCAGGGGCTTCTCCGACATTTTGGGCTTGGCCGGGAGCGTCTGGGTGCGGGGGTGCATGAGGGGGGAGCCCATCTTTGGCTGGTAGTGGGGTCCGCGAGGCCCCACCCCGTTAAGGCTGACCCCCGGCGAGTGGGTGGGGCTACAGTTGGGGGACTGGCAGAGGTCGGGGGACTGGGGGGGCACGAAGAACCGCCTGACGGGCTGCGAGGGGAGGGGGGGGGGGGGGGGGTCATGCACCGACGGGACGGCAGCCAGCAGCAGAGAGAAGCGCGTGTGTGCCGTGAGCGCCGTAGCAGCGGCCGTAGCGGAAACCGCAGCCCCCCCCCCGGAAAATAATACGATTTTTCCACCCAAAAGAGAGACAAAGGAATCAAAAAAGGCAAAGTGGAGCAGATGAGTTGAGTGGTGCAGCGAGTGACACGCAGGCAGGGAGTGGTGTTGGTGGTGGTGGTGGTGGTGGTGGTGGTGAGAGTGCAAGAAAGAAAAAAAGAAACAGAACATGCGATTAGCGTCCGTGAGCCGGTCCAGGAGGCAGCAGTGTGGAGAGAGACCGTTACGCAGCATTCACAGAGGCAGCAGAGACAGTGGGTTAAACCAGCCGGGAAGCTAACTAGATTAGCTTCGCCCTTCACCTGGGTGCGCCAGCAGGAAGGCATGCACGATGCTGTGGAATGAATGAGCTAGCAGCAGAAAGGAGAGCGCTGAGTGCTGGGCGGCCGCCTCAACCAGACCTTTATATAGCACATGAACTGTTTTTGGAATGTCCTAATAGAAAAAATAGAGACTCAGCATGGTCTGTTATTTGAAATACACTAGAGGGCAATAGAAAACAGCACAGCACTTAACAGGCGATTTCAATTTCTGATGGGTTTAAATGCCAATTAACGTTAGCCACTGGTTTCACCGGTATGTGACAGCAGCTGGCAAATAAGCCAATCAGAAACACAATTGCACTGTTGCACGTTCTGTAGAGCTGACATAAGGTTTGATTAACGTGCCTTGAACAATTCTACATCCACTACTACCATTTATTTCAGCTTACAAATAGAACCGGCTTATTCTACACGTACAATATTCTGATGTTCAAGCGTAAATAATTCTCCATGGCGGTTTCTACCTTAGAGAAACCAATGGTTTTTAATTATAAAACGGCTCGATCGACATTTTTTTGCACATGCTGAGGTTCCCCTTTTAAAATGCATGGATTTCCTTTAAATGTGCTTTACCAGACATTTTTTATGCATAGCAGAGGCTGGGGTTTTCACACGCAACCTCCAACGGAACACAGTGCTGTTTGGAAAGCGTTTATCTCCAGGGCTGCTAGCTAAGAACTAGGGTTAGGGCACTCGTACGAGTTCCAGCATGGAGGACTGCATCGATGAAATGCTTATGTGTGGACGTCCAGTGACCAATCTCATCTAGAGCTCATCGTGTGGCCTCCAATAGAGCCACAGTCCACTGGGCTTCCTTACACTGGTCTGCAGCGGAAGCCTGAGCACATCGTGTCGCAGGACAGGCAAAGCCGGTGGCTTGTTAGCATCGCTGTGCATGCAGTGGCACGACACTCCAGGTCGAGGAAGCACTTTTGTTTAGCATGACTCGTCGGTTGTACCGCCGGTTGGAGAACCGGACACTCTTGTGACTCAAAAGACTCTTACTTTCTCAACCTGGAGTTCAACTTGTGTTGGATGTTAAACCCGGCTTAATTACACATGGTGCTCGCAGAGAGATGGGCTTTAGATGAAGGCCGCACAGTGACTGTGGCCCGATGAGTGGGGACAGTAGGTGGACAGCTGTGTGCGCTCAGACCCAATGACATCAGCAGCAGAGCAAAGCTAGGAGAGAAGAGGTGCATTGTGGGCCGGTGCCGTGGCACAGGGCACTTACCCGAGGACTGCTGAGAGGACTGGTGGACAGACCGGAGGACGCCCCGCTGATGGACCGGGACCTACACACACACGCACACACACACAGGCACACACACACACACAGGTGTACACACACACACACACACACACACACAGGCGTACACACACACACACAGGCGTACACACACACACACACACACACACACACACACACACACACACACACACACACACACACACACACACACACACACACACACACACACACAGGCACACACACACACACACACACAGGTGTACACACACACACACACACACAGGCGTACACACACACACACACACACAGGCGTACACACACACACAGGCGTACACACACACACACACACACACACACACACACACACACACACACACACACACACACACACACACACACACACACACACACACACACACACACACACACACACACACACACACTTTAAATAACATTTTCAAATTATACAATATAATTATCCCATTTATTTCGGAGACTACAAACACACACACACAGTAGTAAATAAAACAGCATGAGGAAAGGCAGAAGGTGAGAGCGTTTAGCGTCCATGAAGACCTTCGTTCTGCGGTTAGTGATATTAGCGGCAGGCCCGTAACACACACTCCATCCTTCTGCCCTCGCTCCCCGGGAGACCAGAGAGAGCCGGTCTTAGACACCTCTACTCGGAGGGGAGTGACTGATGGAGCGACCGGAGAGAACAGCTCCATCGTACGCAGGCTGTTCCCCTGTTGTTTCCACAAACACTTTTATTGCACACATTTATCTCCCTGCGCGTCAAGCAACACCTCGAGTCCGCTACGGTGCGAAGGAGAGCGGGCTTATCTCTCCGAGCAGTGAAGCAGCCTTATCTCCACCAGGAGAAAAAAGACCAGTCGGACAGCATGGCCGACTGGTCTTTAGTCGGCCAGAATGTGTCTGCGACTCCCCACAATGTTCACGGTGAAAGCACCAGCGTCTATAAATCGACAGACTCGAGGACGTCGGAACTGAAGCGTGAGTCTGCAAGGCGAGTCCCCCCCCCGTCCGTCCCCCCCCCCCCGCCTCCCCACGCCCTGCAAAACTAATCAGTGGTGTGTTACTCTTCCTCTCCATGCTTGTTGTTGTTTTTCCTCCTCATCTTTCATGTACGATTCATTAACTTTTCACATCTTCCCCTCCGTCTTCCCCTCTTTTACTTTTCTCCTCTCCTCCCCACCCCCCCTGGATTTCATGCTGGGCATTCACTCAAAGACCCCCCCCTTTGTCCCCCCCCCACAGCCCCGTCCACAGAGAGAGGGGGATTTAATTGCCCGTAGACAATTTGGTTTTGTTGGCAAGGGAAAATTGAAACAGTAAATCATATTAAATTTGCTTGAACACGTAAACGCATGTGTGTGCATATGAATGAATACACGCACACACGCAGAGATGCATAACAAGCACACACGCCACACAATACAACAACACAGACACGCACACACACACGCACGTGCAAGCATGACATCACGCCTGGCGTACGATGTCATTTACTGCACAGGATGGATTCTTCGCTTAAATTTGTCCTCAGAAAACTAAACTAAACGTTTGATGCGATTTTCTGGACGCTCAGATGAGATACGCGTGGGATGATCCCTGGCCTAGGGCCACAATAAACGAATGAACCAATAGAGGGACGGTGACTAGGACGTTGGTAGACTGTGGAATGCCTCCTCCCCTGAATAAATCAGCTACAAACAGGCGGTCCGCACTGATCTGCCTGTTTGCCGTGAGCCGTGACCTGTGGTTATCACATTAACGTACACAGTACACAACGCATCGGGTTGCCCTGGCAGCCAGCGAGGGGCTGTGAAGTTATAAACGGCTAACAGGCCGCGTGGCGCATGAATCTCTGCACTCGTTTTCATCTAATTATGGTCAGATGGCTTCAAAGATTTTGAAAATAAGTTTGTGGGTGTGTGTGTGTGTGTGTGTGTGTGTGACCCTGCGCGCATGTGTGTACGCGCGAACGTACTGTATGTGTGTTGGTCAATGGATGCATGTGTGAACCCTATACTGTAGAAAAACATATCTTTTAATTGATCGTTGCAGTTAGGAGAGACATCTAAGGACAATCCTGAGGAAGCACAGTTGAAGACGCCTTGATCTGCAGAACGCTGCATCTGCGTTTCCAGCCATCCCGTACGCCTTAAATGATCGTTTAAATCTATAATTAACTTCCACGGGCACAAGGTCGGCCGCAGGGGCTCGGAGCAGAGCAGCACGCGGCTTAAACGTTTAAGGAACGTATCGCTGGTACTCGCAACGCAGAAACCAGCAAACAAACCCCAAAACACCCAAACAAACTAGACAAACTAGACATACCCAAACAACACCTAAAAAAAGATAAACCCCCCCACACACACACACACACACAAACACACACACACAAAAACACAGTAAACAAACCCAAACAAGGCCCAAAACCTAAATAAGCACAAACACACACACACACACACACACACACGCTAGCAGACAGAACTAATGTGTGGTAAACACGGCCGAGCGGAGAAGATCGAAGGAGGGACGTCAGATAAGAGTCGCCCGGAGAGACGGCCGAGACGGAACATCAAAGAGACACATTTTATTATGTGAGGTTGTTTGGCTTTTTCCCCTGAAGTACGAGCGCTAAGACCTGGGGAGAGATCACCCCGCCTCAACCCGTCTCACCCCGTCTCACCCCCCTTCTCACCCCCCTCTCACCCCGGGTCTCACCCCGGGTCTCACCCCGCGTCTCACCCCCTGCCTTCCGGTTCATACGCTGGTTTTAGTTTAGGGTAGTCTAGTAGTCATGGTATGGAGTGATATGGAAAAAACATCTATAAATACTAGAGACCGAGTGGAGACAGACGGACAGACAGGATACGGACTGAAGACGCACCACACTAGACAAACCGGAGGGGGACAGCACACAGAAACACAAGTAAGAATACCTTTCTTCCTTGCTGCAGTTAGCGTTTGTGATATCCAAGCTTTTACTGAAAACAGATTTGCTACGGAGGGAGGTGGGGGGGGGGGGGGGGGGGGGGGGGGACAGGAAAATCAGGACAGGAAGACAGGAAGTCACGTGAGGAAGATACTAGCAGAAGGCATGCATTGATCAGACACAAACCAAGGTGTATAAAGTGAGCGTGTCCACTGATACATTCGGTGATGTAAACCAGTCGAAATTAGCACATGCGGTCAGATAGAATGATAATCATAATGAGCATTGCAGAGAATACATGCATGAGACCAGATGGAACAATAACCATAATAATAATAATAATTATAATTATTAGAACAACAGTGAGCATTGCACAGAATCCATGCAGTCGGACCACTTAACAGGGAAACCATAGAAGCGAAGAGGAACAGGCAACATTCATGGGGGTGCGTGAGTCATCAATGCTTTGAACACAAACATATTACATTGAGAAGGCCCCATCCCTTGCCGCCTTGAGCAGTTCAGTAATCACATTGCACTGCCCAAGCTTTTATCGCCCTTGTGTGACAATTACTAGTCAATGCCCGAGGGGGCTGTGATATTAACGCAACCCTGGTGCAGGACATGTAAAAGCTTCACATTATCGAGCTGTGCCTCTGTGTGTGTGTGTGTGTGTGTGTGTGTGTGTGTGTGTGTGTGTGTGTGTGTGTGTGTGTGTGTGTGTGTGTGTGTGTGTGTGTGTGTGTGTGTGTGTGCATACGTGTGTGTTTGTGTGTGTGTGTGTAGGAATGTGTGGGTGAGTGCATATGTGTGTGTGTGGGTTTGTGTATGTTTGTGTGTCTGTGTGTGTTTTGCCATATCAGTTCGTTCTGAAGACATGACGAAATGTTCGATTGACATTAGATCTGAGAATGTGTACAGTTGAACCGTGGAGACGACCATTAAGAACACGTTGATGGTTTGAGTCTAGGGCATTTCGCTACTTAAGAGCTAATGCATTTCTCTTCAGGGTTTTATGTGCACGTCTGAAAAATGGCCTTTACCACCATTTTCTCCTCTCTACTCTACGCTAGGGTTGTTCTCTACCGACCAAGAGACACTTATCAACACTGTAGTCTGCATTTGTCTTTCTTTGTTGGTTACATTAGTTTTCCTCATGTCCCCGCTGAATGTAAACCTAAAAGCCTTATTTTACATACAAAATCAAAAATTCTTCACAATCAAAAAATATTTAGCATTTTCTAAAGAGTTTACCTGTGATACCGCATTACACAGAATTGCAACACACGAATCGATACAGAAGTTGCTACACTTTATGATGTTCCAAGCCTTGTTTTAAAGGCTCTTAGAGTAAATCTTTATTACTTCTCAATGTTAGGTACCACAGTTGCTCAAACTCACTCCCTTTTCCACAAAAGGTGCTAAAGTTACACACACATCGTTTTGACCAGTATAACAGATGCCTTATGGATATGCAATGCCATCCCATAATGTCTTCATCACAGCTCGATGCATGCTACAAATGCTATGAATAAATTCATGCAATGCTGCCTATAAACCCAGTGTAGATAAACCTACTCCATTGCAGCGCATAAGGCATCATAAATGCATGGAAAGAGGCCATAACAGCATGCTTCATCCATTACAGAAACTATTATAATCTTCATAAGCCCTTAAAACTGCTCCTCCATAACCGATTGTGATCGTGAGCAAACGAGACCTCTTATGATAAATTATGCATGTGAGCTTGAGGCAGATTTTGGAGGGTTTCCCAATGATACCATAATGTCATCATACATGTATGGCTCTACACAAAGTATTTGTATTAAACTATTTATTATTAATAATAATAATAATAATAATAATAATGATGATTACACAGGTCTGTTGTTAGATATGATTCCTGCTCTAATATATTCAGTGTGGTTAAAACTTGTCATTGCGAATAAGTTAAATCATACATGGAAAATGGGAATCAGGGCACTGAATCTCAAATGAAATCCAAACAGTGCTCGGATTGAATTTGGTTGACTTGAGGGATCTTACTATTCTAGCCAGGAACGATTCTCTGCCAAGTTTAAAGACGTAGGTTTTTAGCAACACCTCGCCTGCATCTCTCGAATCAGATTGAATTCGAATGACATGTTACATTACATACAGTATCTATAATGTGTGTAAGAAAGGCTGTAGCGTCCCTTGCTGTCTATCGCAGCATCTGCCTCAGTGCTAAATCACGGACCCTGCATCACTCTCATCCCTTCCGTGAGGCAGCGGACAATACCAGAACACAACACGTACCAGTACCACAGGGAAACCACGGCAACATCTCCACAACCAGTCCTGGGGTTCATGCGTCGTATGCACGAGAACCTCCCCCTCCTCCCCCCCCCACCCACCCTCCCGCCTCTCACCTCTGTCCGTGGGTTGCCATGTCGATGGCTCGTCGTACCGGTACCGGGGACCCCCCCTCCGTCACGCTCAGCACCTCCATGGACTTCCTCTCTGGCCTCCGCTTGCCGTGACGGCTCAGCATGGGGGAGTCCACGCGCTTCCTGGGCGGGTCGACTGCTCAGGGGTCAGGGGTCAGGGGTTAACCAGGGGGTCGGAGGGGGGAGACGGAGGAAGGATAACAGAACTGGTCAGGAACCAGTGGATGAACTGGTGCAGCAGCTAAGTGGGTTGTAATGTGTGGAGCCCCAGCATCACACTGGTTTTGGAGATTGTTTAAAAAGAGTCCTTATGTGGGATCCAACACGCAAACTGCAGAAAATTGCAGCATTTCATTTGCATATCTTTTCTAGGACAAACGTTGCTTTCCTAAGCGGCCACAGCTGCCACAAACACTTTATATAAACATACATCTATCATTTAGAACGTTGTTCGGTCACATGGTACATAAACCCATATGTAAAAGATAAGTGTTAAACACCACTGTGAGTTGTGGTATCCTCAGTCACAGTGTTTCAGAAAAGTATCTTGCTGATGTCGCTTCCTTAAACAACCAGCCGTTGGGATGGGGAGGATGTGTGTGTGTGTGTGTGTGTGTGTGGGGGGGGGGGGTTCTACCTATCTCGTTGCGGGGGGGCAGGTTCTGGTCCTCCTGGCTGGGGTACCTCTCCTTACGGTCCAGGAGCAGGAAGTAGATCATCTTCTCCTGGTTGTCACTGCAGAGGGTAAAGAGGGTTAGAGGGTTGGTAAGAAATGTTTCCTTCTTATGCGACTCCTATAATATTCGTCACTACAAAATGTTGATGAATCGAAATAACATTACTCTCTCCTCTTTTTAATTTTTGTTTTATTCCTTCACCCTTTTAAATGTTTAAATCAACCGCAACCTCATTTAAAAAAATCTTTGAATACAAATCAAAAGGATTCATTGATTATTTTCTCCTTATCCTTTTTAATTAGTCTTCTTAACCACACCTCCTTTTAAACACATAAAGTGTTTCTTTAATGATGACATTAAATTCTCCCCTCTAAAACAAAATAACCTCTTCTCCATGGTTCTTTTTATGTGCTCACCTTTAACACCTCCTATAATCTGCATTTTTCTTCAACTGGTATCCTCATTCTCGTTCGTCTATCACCCAGCAACTCCACGCTAACTCAAACCTCAAAGACCACTCTCCTCACACTTCCAATACTATTTAGTATTTCTTGACCCAAAAAAGGGTCAAGAAATACTATATATATGCTACACGTGAACCTCTTAAGATGGCTCAATTTGATTGGTTTGCTATCTTGGGATATTGGGCAATATCCTATGATTGAGATCACAAACTCGGGATGTTTTTTTCATCGCAGAAAGTCCTGCTTCGTTTGCTAATAAAAACTAATAAATCCCGGCAAAAAGTGTTATCTTGTTTATTTTTGGAGTGTTCACGTGTAGTATATACTAAAACTAATTTTCACCTCAGGCTCCGTGAATAGTGGGGGATATATTCCCCACTATTCACTTTGCCTTGGGTGAATAATTGTTAATTGGGAGAGAGAGGAGCCCCGTCCTTCACCCCTCTCTAGCTGACTCACTCCTCGGAGAGCAGGTCTTTGGTGAGCTTGGCCTTGTCCCGGAAGCATCCCAGAGAGTGCATGCTCTCCAGGACGTCCGGGTCGATCTCCTCCAGGGCTGCCAGCATCCTGATGGCCACCTTCCTGGGCACCGGCTGCTCGGGCTCGGGCTCGTTCTTCCCGGCTCTGAACGAGGAGGAGGAGGAGGAGGAGGAGGAGGAAGAGGAGGAGGAGGAAGAGGAAAGAGAATAGGAGGAGGAGGAGGAGGAGGAGGAGGAGGAGGAGGAGGAGGAGGAGGAGAATGAGAAGGAAAAGAAGGAGGAAAAGAGGACAGAGAAGGAGAAGAAGAAGAAGAAGAAGAAGAAGGAGGAGAAGAGGAAGAAGGAGAAGGAGAAGAAGAGAAATCAGCGCTTCCATGGCAGGATGTGGAGGGTGGTGAATGGCCTGTGACAAACTCAGCACTCGGGACTAATTAAACCGCTCCTTCAAAGCCACTCAGTTGGTCCTCATTGAAGCATTTCGTTTTTCATGACCACGGCGGTGGAGAGTGCGATTCTCGTCTTTCAGTGATTTGCTGGTATGGATTTTTAAATCGGCAGACGTACGTATGCACGGAGCCTGGGAAGGCATGTGCACACACTCACACACACACAAACACACAGTGGGTAATATATAGGAAGCTCTACTTACAGATACCATGTATGCTTCTGGATTTGCTCTAACTGCAAGAATGAGAGAGGGGGAAAAGCATTCATGAGATACAGCAAAACACACATATTTGAAAGGCTACTATTTCCTTATTTTAAACATCACATAGAGATGAATAGTACTAATGCTGAAACCATTGGGGTTAATACAGTTCATAGCCATCCATAAACAAACGCCTGTGTTGTAAATGGTTTCACATCACAAACACGTTGAAGCGTGTGTCAGTTGGGATGGACGTGCTTGCCGCGCTGCGGTCGTGTGAGGCAGTGAGCGCGCTCCAGCCTACCGTAAGCCTCTTGGTGGCGTCCACCTCGATCATGCCCCGCAGCAGGTTCTGGCAGTCGGGGGGGATAAAGTGAGGCATGTGGAACACGCCCAGCTTCACCTTCTCCAGAAGGTTCCTCAGGTTGTCGTCGTCGAACGGCAGGGCACCCTGAGGAGGAGGAGGAGGAGGAGGAGGAGGAGGAGGAGGAGGAGGAGAGCTCATTAGCAGCTCCTGCTTCAGCACTAGCTCAACGCTAGCATACATTCCTTCTCAGACTAAATGGTAAAAAGATAAATAATAGGCCTTTGCACAGCGCTTTTCTAACCAGTGGCCACTCAAAAAGCTTTGCAATATTGCCTAACATTCACCCATTCATGCACACATTCACCCATCAACGGCGGTGTCAACCACGCAGGGCGACAGCCAGCTATTCGGGAACAGTTAGGGTGAGGTGTCTTGCTCAGGGACACCTCGACACTCAGCTAGGAGGAGCCAGGGATCGAACTAGCAACCTTCTAGCATTGACATTAAGCTAGCCAATGGGATTCACTAGTGTTGGGCTTTAATTAAAATGAATGTACAGTATAAAAGCCCAAAACTGTAATAAAACTACCAAAGCAACCTTGTGGCTTTAAAGTACAATGTGAGTGTGAAGCAGTTGGATTAACAGATCATCTCATCGTCAATAGAAATCCTTATTTTTTTATAACATAAGGAATATATTAATAGTTTGTCATGTATGTATTATTTTTTGTTAATTTAATCGTAGCAATATGACCGCCACATTAGCATCACTCATGCCAGCCCACCAACAGGCCTCGACGCTCCCTCAGTCGCTGGGCAGGGTAGTTTATAATATCCTGTGTGATATGACTGATGTGCTTTATCCTGATGGAAGGGGGACTGTGTGGAGGAGACACATGCCAGATGGCCGCTGACACTGTGTGTGTAATCCAAACAAAGGAGACAGCGAGGAGATTTATATTCGCATGACGACAGTGTTGAGTACTCTCTATCTTAATCACACAAGATCAGTCTCTCTCTTGATCACACTCCGCTGTATTTTGTATCCGTCTGTGGTAGCATGCAGCACACATGGTCGATGTAGGAACTCCTTCGGATGTGATGAGCACATTCAAAGTCGATCGTTTGGTTCATTTTAATGAGGATTTATATCATAATTCACATCACATTTGCATGATGGTTAAATATTGTGCTGAACTGTTACAAACTCCATATTGGGCAAGTTGGTTCTTTTTTTTTATGTAATGTAAAAGCCTGATTCAAACCCTGAAACATAATCCACCATAATGACATGTTAAAAGGAATCCAGCATTATCCTATTCCCATGGTTAAACGGACATCAGTGAAGCAAACTGAAACAGCTACAGAATCAAGCTTGGAGCGAGGATTTGGAGGATAGATTTCACTCGCATGCAACACCAGCGGATGAGGTAGGCTGTTCTGTAGCCGCTGGGGTTGCATGTGAGCCCACCGTATTAACTAGATTGAATTTCAGACAAAAAAATGCTACAAAGATGGCTCTACTCAATATGTAAAAAAAATTATATTCCTGTGTCAAAGTGAAAGTTAAAGTTATAAAATCAAAACCAGGTTGTCAACACAAAGGCTGACATTATTGCTCATAAAGTGTTCAGAAGATGAACAGGTAAATGACAGGAAACCCCTGCAGGCTCCTGCTATAATGTATTACATGTTTCATTATTAATTAAATACTAACAGGAAAGCACTTGATAAGACAAAATGTATGATGTAGTGCCTAGATATTAATTTTGGTTGTTCTAACTCTACAGAAAAGACACAAACATTGATTTGGACATGCAGTTCAACTCTTTGCCAAAAAAGCCTACATTCTGACTCCTTAAAGAAAGTGTAATGGAACAGACAACATACTGCCAATGTGAGTTGGTTTTTATATTATATTTTTTTATAATGTATCTGTTACTATAAATTGTACTCTTTCAAGCTACAGTGAAATGCTGCCCCTACCTTCCGTTGCCAAAATATCTAAATCAAATCCTCGATGAGTCAACCACTTTTCTCTGTCTGCAGCGATTGTTGTAAGTGCACCAAAGCACTCTAGATCGGTCTTTTACAGCCGTTTCGCAAGTATCTTCCCCTATTTGGTCAAACCAACACCCGTATTGATACACAATATTTTCCGGTGCAACTTTTCACATTCACGTTCTCAAGGAGAAAGGCAATAAAAGCACCAAACAGTCTGTGGTCGTGGTGAGTCAGAGACCGTTACAGTCTATGGTCGCGGTAGCCAGGTCAACGGTGAGCTGTCACTTACCACTAACAGTGCAAAGAGGATAACCCCGCAGCTCCACGCATCTGCTTTCCTCCCGTCGTACTTCTCTCCCTGGGGAGAGGGAGGGCAGAGAGACATTGATGAACACAGAGACAGAGAGAGAGAGAGATAGAGATAGAGATAGAGAGAGAGAGAGAGAGAGAGAGAGAGAGAGAGAGAGAGAGAGAGAGAGAAAAAGAAAAAGAGAGCAAGAGAGAGAGAGAGAGAGAGAGAGAGAGAGAGAGAGAGAGAGAGAGAGAGAGAGAGAGAGAGAGAGCGAAAGAATGAGTCATTCAGGTTACGGATGCTTCTATGCTTTGATTGCGGCCCTGTTTTTTTCTCAATGCAAGAGCACCACCACACAGACTGACACAGAGAGACACACCGCACCTTCCCTTCAGATAGCACAGCATGGGTCAAGTGCACTACCGCACACAGAGAGGAGAGCGAGGGGAAAGAGGACACAATGAAATCACAGAAGCTAAGAGAGAGTGGTGCTATAAGAGGCACTGTGGAGAGTGGCCTGTAGTGTGACGGAAAAGGGAGAGGAGTGCACTTACCCTGATAACCTCTGGGCAGGCATAATGTGGAGATCTGTGGGGAGAGGGGACATACACACACACACACACGCACACACGCACACACGCACGCACGCACACGCACACACACACACACACACACACACACACACACACACACACACAGAATTATGAAAGAGTCAAGAGTATTCGCAATGGCCCACACGAAGCCCCCTGCTTTTTGCGGTGCATACTACAATTAAATTATGAGGTATACCACACACAAGCACACAAAGACACAAACACACACACACTCAAAGCTCACTGAGAGCAGCTTACTAATAAGCAATAGTCCTGATACCTCGATATATGGTTGTTTACCCTTTGAGTCGTGTTCCATTAACCCACTTGAACAAAGTGACAAAACATGTGAAAAGGACTAATCAAACAGGGCATATTAATGTGGAAACAGGGGCATTCCCCTGGGAAAGGCCACCGCGTCGCGGTTAAATGAGCTGCAGGTGAGATGGATTCGGTATGAAGGAAGCCAAAGCAGAAAGAGCGGAATACTTCAAGACTTTAACGACCAAAGACACGACACCATCCTCTCTGCTCCCTCCCTCCCTGCTCTCCTCCGAGTTTAATTCATTCACCTGGGTTTGACTGGTGAGATGTACTCCCTGAGCCAATCAAGGAGATAGTGCCCCTTATTGGTCAGTAATGAACCGGGGGCGGGCTATAATCTGAACTGGCTCGCAGTCGACTCGAAGCAGGTGACTTCACAGAACGTTTCACTCGCTAATAGCTGACCGATGGCTATGCCATTTCTAACAAATTAAAATGTAATAAAAGCTTTTAGATCTTACCTACAGCGCCTTTAATGTGTATCTGCATACACATGTGTCCGGCAGATACAATGATGGAAACATATGGACACGCACATTGCAAAGAAAGATTTTGCTTTGAGATCTGGTGGTAAAGCCTACCAAAGATAAGTTTGGAAGATCCAAATCTGTAATGATCTCAGGACATCGTCATCTTTAAAAATAATACATTCAAACCCTGATTCCGAGTCTATTCTGTGTTTGTGCGTGCGTGCATACGTGTGTACATGAGCATGGGTGTTTGCTCTGTCAGGGTGTCAGAGCGTTTTATCAGACGCACTCACCACGTAAACACAACTCTCGGTGCAAACACGCACTTCATCACTGTCAATGTCATCCGTCGTTATGCTAATGTATGCAGAACCGGTCACTTCACACTGTTCCAAAACTGTTTTGTCAAAACACGCTAACCACAAACTAATTATGGCCGGCCGCAGATTTCATCACATTTGGCTCGGGGGGCAAAGGGATCGGCAGTTTTCTGTAGCACGACATTTAATAAATTCCATTAGCGTCATGTCTAAACGGAGGTGGCTGCCCGTGGAGGTTATTGAAAAGCACTCCGTCTGATGTGGTTATCTACGGAAAGATACACCGGCCCCTCAAACTGCCCCCCCGGTGTCCGGTACAGGAACGGGCGAGGGCAGTGCAGCGACGTCATCGACGGAGGGTCATGTGGTCAGCGAGCCCCATTCAGCGTTCTCACTCAAAGGGAGAGCAGCGAGCTCTGCATTCCCATAGCGCAGTCGTTCTCAAATATGTTCTGCTTGTGCACCCCCTCTAAGATATTCTTTCAGCTGAGTACCCCCTTCATCTTTTTGGTAGCAAAGAAATACATGAACATAAATAATGCATGTGCGTTCTATTTTGTAGTGTAAACATGAACATTAAAAGGGTGCAAATACTCACAGTAAAGTGTGAAATATGGGCCTGCGGCATCTTTTATTTTATTTCATTTTTTTTATACCCCCTGCAGTACTCCAAAGTACCCCTAGGGGTATGTGTACCCCTAGGGGTGGTCTCCATGCAACCAACGTGCTACCAAACACACACACACACACACACACACACACACACACACACACACACACACACACACACACACACACACACACACACACACACACACACACACACACACACACACACTTCTTTGAGAATGTTACCACGCTTGGGCCACGAAGGAGTGTTGTTGACCTGTTTTGTATCGGCCGCTTTGTTTGCTATGTGGACGCCCTTTTGACAATAAACACAACATGGAGCCAATTTAAAACTGACTTGCTGAGGGTTTCGCAAATATGGCAATATGTATAAAACACATCATCTTGACACCACTTCATTGTCTTCTTCTTCATTATAGAGATCCCCGGACGTCACTGTGTCCTTCGTGAGGCATCGTTCTGGCGGATGGGCGACCCCCCCAGGCTCCTGGCTGGCCCCTGGCTGACCCCTGGCTGACCCCTGGCTGACCCCTGGATGATTTTAGTGGCACAAGGCTAATGAGCGCAATAAACGAGGAGGCGGCTGGGGCTGGAGCGACTCTGCGTCTCGTCTGGTGTGACACGCTATACAATGGAGACCTGCCGTAACCAAGTGGGACTCAG
This sequence comes from Gadus chalcogrammus, assembly GCF_026213295.1. Classification (NCBI taxonomy): domain Eukaryota; kingdom Metazoa; phylum Chordata; class Actinopteri; order Gadiformes; family Gadidae; genus Gadus; species Gadus chalcogrammus. Next base: position 2,600,014 of record NC_079425.1, read on the forward strand.
ACTATGAGTGGATCTGAAACCCACTGACTTCCTCCAACCATCCCCTACCTAATATTTAAGCTACCAGGCAGAGTATAGTACTCTGTGGCCGGTTAAGATAATCTTGACTCTAGACTTCTGATTCTGATTCTAGAGATAACGTGCAGATTTGTTATCAATCGGTCATGGAGTTGGTCGAATTTCAGTGGACGGAGATTTTCTGTGGTTGACTACTGCCCTACAAAGAACAGAGGCGTATGTTTCAGCCTCGTCGAGCCTGCTCCAATCAGTGTGCTCACATCGAGTGTGTTTGAATAATGCAATGCATTCAATCCTCCAGAGTGAGTGTGATTGATCGTCGCCATCATTGGCATGCTGAAGGGAAAGGGATTCTCTGGAGAAGCAGGTACCTGCTATCGTCAAATAACCTTTTGAATAGAACAGAACCAAGAGAACTAAAACGTCTGTTCAAGTAAAAAGGTAAAAAGGGCCGGCATAGCCAATTTGTTTAAGATCCCTTCATAGGGTAAAAATCGACTTAGCCCTACACATATAGTAGGTCAGCCTCAGCTGGTTCCTGTAATAAAGAGAGATCAGGTCAGATACAGCAAGAGACTTGTACCTGGGGGAGGGCACAGTGAACCTACAAGATTCTACAAGCCTTTCCTCTGTAAGAACGACTGCATCAAGGCTGCACCGCGACCCTGTGACATTTTCCTTTGCGATTCATTGGTCGTTCCGTATTAAGAGCTTCGGGTCCTCTGACAGCTGGAGAGTGTGGCTCCGTACAGTGGTTCCAAACTGTTCTGGGCTTGGGACCCACAATTTACCTTCGTCATTAAGTCGCTACCACGCCTTTTCTACAATTCAAACCAATTTATTTCTCAGAAAGGGGGCTAGTAAACTAGCTCAAAGACATTTTCAAACATAAATGAAGCAATATTTTCATCACTGCATTCAAAGCACATGTCTCATAACTAGTTGGTTTTTTTTAACCACACACGCGACCGATTCAAAATAAGTCTCTGCTCCGAAGGAACCTCTGAGGAACTCACCCACAGCTGGTCTCCAGTAGGCTGTCCCCGACCTGCAGAGAAGCCATGCCAAAGTCCGCTATCCTGATGTTGTTCTTCTCGTCCAGCAACAGGTTTTCTGGTTTCAGATCTCTGTGGCTGAAGGTAAAGAAGGGAGAGGGGCAGATGTTAAAGTGAGGGTCATACCTGTGTCCCAGCTTCTTATACAGTATGCAATGAGAGTAAGGGCAGGGGAGGCGTGTTCCCCATGGTTAGGCCCCAACTTTGTGATCCTTTGTTTTTCCGCTACTACACGTCGTTGAGTTGAGTATGAGCGTTATAATGAGCAGCGTTGTGTATGCCTTGTTGTGAGACCAGACGTGTCCGAGAAGCTTAACCCTGTCTCTGATGCAGCCGTCAACATGAATCACTGGGGTGGATGACGGAGCTCCCCACATCCACACACATCGTGGTGTGAGGGTTGGGGTGAGTCGTCTGCGTCCCTTCGTCGCGGCTTCAAAGTGAGAATGGACTTGTGTCGAGAAAGTATGGGACTCGGATTCTGGGCTTATTGGAACAGTCACATAATCGTTGGGGAGACTGGCAAAAAATATTTTTACCCCTTTTTCTAAAATGAATTCTGTATTATTTTAGAAACAGTGACACAATGGAATAGAACACTATTTCAAGGATTATAGAAGACATACAAAGACATGCAATTAAGACAATTAAACGCAATTTTGGGTTCACTGGCACTTTAAAATATTATGATGTACGCCTGGGAATGGTGCCATTTTCGCAGCATCAGACAAACCACTCGCCTGCGTATGATAGCGTATAGCGCGGAGCTAAGCCAATTAGATGATAAAGAGCAGAATCCAGTCCTACAATCTTTCCTTTGTTCACTCTGAATGAACAAGACACCAGGGCCCATTCTCAAGGGCAAACACCTAATCTTCAAGGCGGAGCCTGACTTGGGCATCTTTTGCTGATGTGTGAATGCTCTTTGACCAGGCGCGTACGGCTGGGTCACTGAGGTGTCTCTGAGATGGAGGGACATCAGGGCATCTGGTGCCTCTTAAAGGTTGTATCAGCGATGTTGGCCAACGTCACTTCCATTTGTATTTGAAGCGAGATCCCAAACAAACAGAGCCAGCTCGCGCCTCCCTTCCGTGTTTCGTGCATCCAGTAGAAACGATCACGAACGCAGCGCAAATCCCCACAACACCCACCCCTTGTCGGTGATTGGTTGGAATACTATTTATTTTGGTTTTGAGTGGTTGGTAGTACCATTTCTTTTTGTGTACGATCTCGGAGCATAGGCTACTTACAGAGACAAGGTTTTTTGATGGCCTGCTTATGGGGCGGGCAGCTAGCGGATCGTGAGGAAGATCAGTTGAATTTGATCATTTATGTTTCGGCCTAACATCGCTGATACAACCTTTAAGAGGTTCTCAGAAGAAGAACCCAGTGATGAAGAAATACCCTGGCTGCAGAGAGTATCCTGTTCACCCCTCTGTAGCAAAGAGTAGTGTTTCTTAAGAGATCTTTCTTCTTTAAACCCTCGGAATGATAAGAGATAGAGGACATCTGCGAGCAAACATGTTATCTCATTACAGGACCTCACATCGAAATTGTACCATGAATGGACATAGACAGACCTTGACGATTCAGCACCACTGGCCTAACGAAAGAAAATAAAAACGTCTGTGAACGCACTGCTAGGTGCAACATCAGCAGAAGGCCTGGATGTTTTATGGGAGACATGTGTAACATCTCTGGTCGGATGGCTGACCCAGAAGCTGCTGACCAAGGTAACTCCCACCGCCCATTTTAGGAACAGGAACAACCCTCTTACACACTTACTGTATATTGTACGTCCTGGCACTTCATGTACGCAATTATTGTGTGTGGTATGTCTCTGCACTTAAGAATAGTACTCAGCATGTTGTAGCATACGGGGAATGGGTTTACCTAGTGATTGGTAGTGCTTGGCACTTGGTTCTATGAACATCCTTACTGTTCCGACAGCGAGCTATTGTTGTTTCTCTTTCTTCGGACAAATGTACTAAAGGTGTACCACGCACCATATGGAGTGGCTGTGACAGAAGTCCAGGGCGGAGATGATCTGTCTGAAGAACTTGCGGGCCTCCTTGGGCGTTAGTCGGCCCTTCTTCACCAGGTAGTCGAACAGCTCTCCCCCGGACACGTGCTCCAGCACCAGGTACCTGTGGGGAGAATGGGGGGGAAATGTAAATGGACTGCGTTAGGTTGGTCCTGTGTAATGTATTAATTGCGTCATGTAAGGTTAAAGAGCACCTATTATGCTTTTTCGACTTTTATGACCTATAAAAGATGTTATAATGATTTATATGTTTAACATGTTTAACGATACTAAAGTGTCAAATAATGACGTACATGCATTTAGACGTATTCCCTGCTGCCCGTCTGGGATGGCTGTACAGAACGCTAAACACTAGGGACGCCGGACACGATTCACTTGTTCAAATTTCCAGGATTTATCTCCGTAGAACAATCCGGATTTTCCCATGTATGGTAATGCTGCGACATGCTCTTCCGGAAGGTAACCAATCACAACGGAGTGGGGTTGGCAGGAGGGGGGGCGAGGGGATGGAGAAGGACGAAGCCGAGTGTTGACAGAGAATGCTGAAAGCGCCCAGATGAGAGGAAGAGTTTCCCGAAAATCGACATCGTTTTTTGTGCTGTGATTCGTGTCAGGTTGCTCTATCGGAGTCATTAATAAGAAATTAAGACCAGAAAAGTAGAATAATAGGAGATCTTTAAGGTACAAGTGTAAAGGCTGTTCGTTAAGGTACGACTGTGAGGGCCGTATCGTTAAGGTTACCACTGTAAGGGCTGTACCAGCACCTGTGTGGGGGACGGGGGTGAATGAGCTGCGTTAGCATCCCTCCTGTGTAATACATTAACGGCGTCATCCATAACAGGGGATTTTGGACTCAGAGCGGCTATATTAGCACGGCAGCGAGTGGGAGCACGGTGTAAATCAGGGACAGATCCCCCAGACGTCACGCTGGCTCGGCTAAACAGCGGGCGCTGGGAATCAATCCGTCTTCTCTCCGCCGTTTCTCCCCGAGGAGGAGACTGAGGCTGATCCCACGTCTGAGCGGGGAGCTCAGTGTTCCCCCCCCTCCTCCAACCCAACTCACTCCTCAGTGCCCCTCTGAGATGTATTAGCAGATTAGGAGCTCTGCTCAAGCGTTGACCTGTCAAAGGGCTTTTTCTCCCGTTCTAATGAGAAACATACATGATTTGTGAGCGTTTGCAATAAAAATCCTCATCCGCAACCCTAAGTGACCATCGGGCCCTGACGCGGCGAGATCGCTGGGAAAACAAATCCCACGCTGTGCTGCGCTGCGCGGCGCGTGCCTTTATCAAATATTGAACAGTGCGTTTAGCGGTGGTGGTGGAGCGCGCGGTCGCGGCGCGGATAGAGGTGTACGAGGGGTACGGAGGAAGGACGCACGACGTTGAGACGCCATGCTGGTGGAGGTTGGGGGCGGGAAGGCAGTGGAAAATTACGAGATCTGCTGCTTCAGAGTGCTTCAGATGGCCGGATGGATGAGGCCTCTCAGAGTCCATTTTAACTTGTGTTTAATAGATGAAGTGCAATAAACTCTTGATTAATCCCAGGAGGAAATCATTTTATTTAAGGTATTTATTTGTTAACAAAATACGCGGCACAGTTTGCATAGTTAGTTATATAATTGTTTGGCTTTTTTCCATCAATAGCTTTGGTTATTATGAAATGGATGAAATGTTTAGGAATGAAAGGTTGTTTGTGTTGTGCCAGTTTAATAGTGGCTTTAATGGTCAGTATTTTTTATAATGCAATTCTTGTTAAAGACCGCAAAGTAATTATAATTGTGTTACGAGCAGCTATAACAAGAGCTATTTTTAGATAGTCTTTATCACACACTGGCAAAGTTGTGTTCACACCCCAGGCGTTTCCTAAAATTAGTTTGCTGGGAGCTCATTTATTTTCTACCACAGTTAACATGGTGAGCATGTTATGCTTTCCGCCTGGTTGCGCGTCTTGGGCCTTACCCATTGCTGAAAAGCTATTAGCATAATGGCTAGCAATCAGCTAGCTCAAATTTAATCAGTGTAATGGGAAAACGACTGTTGAGTGTAAACATAAGGATTTGTACTTACAGATATTTTTTATTTTCATACACGTCATGGAGTTTTAAAACGTGGGGATGCTCTATCAGTTTTAGAATGGCTATCTCCCGCTCCACCTAATGAGAGAGAGAGAGAGAGAGAGAGAGAGAGAGAGAGAGAGAGAGAGAGAGAGAGAGAGAGAGAGAGAGAGAGAGAGAGAGAGAGAGAGAGAGAGAGAGAAAATACAACAATTAAGCAAGCATGACATTTCAGAATACATGATTAATAAGTCAATGTCAATGTATTAACCGATAAACACAAACCACTCAAACTGATCAAGTTACAGAGAGTGATAGAGAGTGACAAACAACCGCAGGCAGAGGGGAAATATAATTAAGAAACATGATCTGAAAACTACAGAATCAATATCTTGTATGGGTATGCTAATGCAAACGCTCACACGCACAATTTATATTTTCTTATTTGTGTGAATCCGAGCCAATTCTCAACATTTTCCCTCAATTTAATTGTATTACAGTGTTTTTGACATCATTTGACTTAATTTCCATTTGGGTTTTCTATTTATTTATTAGAATTAAGTTTTTGTAAATCTGTAGTCCATAATAAATTGTACTCAAATTAGTAAAACAAGTAAGCAGATTGCGTAACAATCACAGCATTTCCAGACTAAAAGGCAAAGCTGACATTCAGCCTCAACTCAACAATTCATATCAGCCACACATGTTCTAGAAATACTCATTACAAAACATGCATCCAATTATGCGCATACATTATCTTACTTTGGCAGTGAGGTCCATTAACGTTAAGAGTTATAATTAGAGTGCCCATCTGATCACCTGCCAATAATATCCTGCAGTCATAGCAATCTCTGCACTGCTGGAAAGAAGCAGTAGCTACTGCCAGCTGTTTTGTGACTCTATGTGTGACACTCGGCAATGACAGTTCTTTGAGTTGTTATATCGGATTTCTATAGGGTTGATGGTTGCCAAGTGACCTGTCAATGCTGCTGCATCTATGTTTCCTACGTCCTACTTCTCATTAATTTGACTAAAGGCCTGAGCCCTCTGATACAACTACACTCAGTCCATCCTTATTTTGTCCAAGGATTTCTCAATGAGTCATTCTGAGAGGGTGCACTCTGATTGGTCAATGGGTTGCAGCAATGAGTCACTGTCCGGACTCTACTGACAGCAGTCTGGAGATGAAATGTATTTCTGCTTGGCTTTCAGTGTTATTAGTGTGGTTACTACTGCAAGCACATCTCAGTGCTTGCCCCAGCACTGTATGGTTAAGGCAGCCGCCTTAACAACAACAGGGCCCCGCCTTGACTATAAATGTATAAAATATATATATATGTTAGAAAAAATATATATTTTATCTAAATATTTTTTAATAATTATGCAAGAAATAAGTATAAAGGTCTCGTAGGGAAAGAAAACATACTTCCATCAGGGATAAAAAATAAAGTTAATAAATAATGCATCAGTAATACCAATCACAACAATGGTCGTTCCTTGACCACCTTGACTAAGACATTTTCTGGGGGAAAGTCTGCACCTACTATTCTTCTTAAGTTTTCTTTATTCCGTTTGCCTGTTGTTTTTTGTGCAGTTAACTGCTCTTGCATACTGTCAGCTACAGAAACCAACTATCAAAACGTCCAGCTCTTTAACGACATGATGGCTATCTCTCGGCGTTTTTCAACTGTGTGTGTGTGTGTGTGTGTGTGTGTGTGTGTGTGTGTGTGTGTGTGTGTGTGTGTGCACATTCGTGTTTGTGCCTGTGTGTGTTCGTGTGCATGTGTTTTTGTGTTTATTCATGTGTGTGTGTGCGAGTCTGAGCGCGCGTGTGTGCGTAATCACGGGGTGCGCTAACATATTTGAACACCTTGGACTTAAGATAGCCGATCTATAATGACTTGGATTGGGCTGTTGACTCAGGAGACATCGGCGCCGTTAAACAACAGATCAGATTGTCAATCAGAGACCACGCAGCGACCTTGTTCTCCGCGTTCAAACACGTCCCGAAGGAAGTGCTTATCATTGGGAATTTCCCATTCCTGATCGGCCGATACCGGGTCGGTGGGACGCCGCAACGTCCTGTCGCTGATAAACGGCGAGCCTAATCCTGTCCCTGTGTGACTCTACGGAAAACTTTAATGCGTGGAGTTTTAACAGACGCCAAATAACCTTCCGAAGTGATGGTGGAAGGAGATAGGGAAAACTTGGACTATTTCAAATAATACTGTTTTATACTGTTGCAACGCGGTACAGCTGTGCAGAGTAGCAGCACCATCAACACATTTCATGACATTATATTTCAAAGCCTGCACATGAATTCATCGTTGGCACATTCATCGTTCCACAAAATGTAATTCCGCTTTTTTTTTTATTGTATAGATATAGAGTTAACGTTACATCATATGCTAAACGATTTTAGAACAAAACAATGTAAAAAATAAACGATGGTTCCAATGAGAAGTGCCGGTTCGGGATGGAAAGCACACACACGCACGCACACGCGAGTGCGACTGCGGGCCGCCCAGGCCTCCTCTGGGAGGGACAGTTGATTGTTCCCCCAGGACATCGTCTCCCTACTTTGCTAAGTGCCGTGCCCACGTCGGGGTCACGCT
>NC_079425.1:2612801-2640301 GCF_026213295.1 Gadus chalcogrammus
TCCTGGGGCAGGTGTGAAGTGTGTGTCCGTGTGTGTGTGTGTGTGTGTGTGTGTGTGTGAAGAACGCCGTGGAAGGAGATTATTTGCATGCAAATCTTGTAAACATAGGCCCGGAATGCCACCATGAAAGGGGTGGAAAGGCTACCTTAAACAAAGCTGGACCTTTCCCAAATGTCAAACCACGAGAGGGGGAGGGAGCAGCTAGAATGAATGCAAGGGACGACCAGGGCTGGAAGAAAGGCAATATCAATTTTTATAGATACAATACACCAATATCTGCTTTATTTTGCAGACTTGATGGATTTGCATTGAGAGAGGAAAAAAAAGAAGCAATCCATGTTCCTTTGCCCCCCCCCCCCCTGCCCCCACAACCCCCTCCACCAAAAGCCAATCATTCCCTGTTGCTATGACAACCAAGGGCCCCGGCATCTTGTAAAATAAGACAAGAAGCTGGGAAGAATTAAAGGAGCCGGCTGGGGGATACCCCCCTTCTCCCAACACACACGCGCACGCACACGCACACGCGCACACGCACACGCACTCACACACACACACACACACGCACACACACACACACACACACACACACGAGGATCTCTCCATCTACAAACACAAAGGTCCCCAGACAGACAGACACACGCATCCACAACACAGATATCCCCATCTGTGACCACATCCAGGTGGGCGGCAGGCATCTCGACAGCCAACCACTGCCGTGCGCTGGTGACACGCCCACCACGGCCGTCAGTGCTAATGACCAATTAGGCGGAGCTTAATCGGCGCTGCAGGTCACGGCGTTGACTGCCTGCCGACGCCTCCGTCACGACAGCTGCTTTTCATTGGCCGCTGCTCTGAAAGGAGCAGCCCGCCGCTACGGGCGTGCCTTGCAGACCGCGTTCATCAACACGTGCACACCTGAGCACATCAGCGTAAACATTTCACTCTGGGGAAAAGCTGAAGGAACGGTGAGGAGGAAGAGATAAGTGACACAATTTTGGTTGACACTGGAATTTGTGTTAGGGTCGAAGAGGGGGTTATTTAAAGCTATGCCCTGGTGTCCCTTGTCCGTCCAATCATTGCGGTGTAGGGATACATGGTAACATGGAGTCAGAAGAGCTGAATCCCATCACAGAGGGTGTCAGGGGTCCTGAAGACAGACGTTAGTAAAACTTATGATTGTGTAAAGTAAAGGCCCTTTTACACTAGTAGGCACATAATTAAAAGTCAAGAAAATGCTAAATAATCATTTGATTCAGACAAGATTTGAATATGCCGCACTTGGAGGAAAGGAGGAAGTGATAAGTGACACCATTTTGTTGAAACTGACTTAATAATGGCTTCATTGGCTTAATAAATTGAGCTTTGTCTACGTCTTCCGCTGAGATTTGGGTATTTTTGTTTGAGTTGTTTCTCTTTGTTCGTCAAGGAAAGGAGCCTTTTTGGTTGTGCCTCCATTCTCTCTCCTTAAAGTAGTTTGTTGTTATTGCCCGGTCGTAAAAGCCTCTCCTTGGGATGAAATCGACCGTTACGCTTCCATCATCAGGAACAATACCGCACATTAACTCGTTCATGTGCATTAATATGTATATAGGCAGGCAGTTTGCGTGTATTTATTGTTGTTTGGAGAAGGCCTCTTAATCGTTTTCACACGATTCAACAAAAATTTAGTTTGAAGATAGTTATTTTCTCCTGCTTGATGGCACACTACAGATATAACGATTGCGGTTTCAGAGTGAGAGAAAGTGAGAGATAGAGAGAGAGTGTAAAAGGTCACTTGTCCGCCCCCACTCTGATCAAAAGGCTCTTGGTGGAGCCTGCGAATCACACCTTCACACACGCGGTAACACTTCAGATGACCTACCTTCATGAGCACAGACTCGCTCAGCTTCTCCCGGTTGACAATCTTTATGGCGACTTTCTGACACGTGACACAGTGGATTCCTAGCTTCACCAGACCTGAAACCAAAACACAGACACAAAGACACAGACAGAGAGTGTTATTTTAGTGTTATAACAATGGGAATGAAATCGGAACATAAAGCTATATCAATACACCATTTGGAACGTGATTATCCCCAACATTTTTAAGACAAAGCGCCCAGATTCTGACGTGAAAGGTACAGCGACTCCCAACAGGGTTTTTAAACAACCGTGTTTACCCACGGTATGATCTCCGTCACGACAATAAAATGTTTGAATAAGCGCTGTTTCCCCCACACACGTACAAACAAGCCATCTCTCATTCTCTCTGCATTACTCTGCGAGACGTTTATGTCCTCATTCAGCGCCCCGATTTACAGTGTGGAGGTAAAACCCAAAGAACCTCAGGGCTCTGGAGCTCAGCCAGGGAGCTAGCCACAGGCACTATGCCTCGTGGCGACGCAGGTTCGACTCCCACCCGGGGTCATAAGCTACGCCATTACCCCTCTCTCCTTCTCTTAAATTGACTGCATTTATGCAGCGCTTTTCTACCCAGTGGCCACTCAAAGGGCTTTACAATATTGCCTGACATTCACCCATTCATGCTCACATCTACCCACCCACGACGGTGTCATCCACGCAAGGCGACAACCAGCTCGTCGGGAGCAGTCAGGGTGAGGGGGTCTTGCTCAGGGACACCTCGACACGCACAACTTGGGGGAGCCGGGGACCGTGCTAGCAACCTTCAAGGAGCCAGCCAACCCGCTGTACCTCCTGTGCCGCCCTTCTCTTCCCATCTCTTCTTCTGTCTCTCTTCACGCTCACGTCCGTAGAGGCAAACAAACATAATATACCACTGAGCACCAAACACACAAAACACTCAACGGACAATTTACCCGAGTTCCTGCTATGCTGTCCACATCCAATTTAGATGACAGTTTACATATCTACACCCCACCCCCCCCCCCCCCCCCCGTCACCAGCTCAGTCTATTTCATTTGTTGCTGCTTGGGAGGACAAACTGTAAAATAAATGTCAAAGCGCAATTGCTTTATCTCCCCTACGCCGGCGCAATCCATCTTTATCAAAGAACCGACACCATGAAGTACGTTCCACTTTGTACTGCGGAAGCTCCTCAGTGAGCTGTGGAAAATGCCACACGCGCATATTCAGCTCTTCATTACCTGCTCCCTGTACACAGACTTCACAGCAGAAGGCGTGGATCTTGAAGAAAGAGAGCGGTTCACCCATGGGTTCACCCGTGGCGAGTGACTGAAGCCACACGCTGCAGGAGCGCCGAGCCAATATGGCAGCCTTGGGGGCTCCCCGACACGTGCAGTTAGAACCGAAATGGCATCTCGGGCAACATTCACGATGCATCATTGATCTCGCTGTTGTTGGAGCTCAGGGACGGTAACCTCGACGCAGGCTTAGAAGGACCCGGCAAAACACATCTGATTTGGTAATGAATATTTTAGGTTGATCTTATTGCTTTTGTTTGTGTGTACGTGTGTACGTGTGTACGTGTGTGTGTGTGTGTGTGTGTGTGTGTGTGTGTGTGTGTGTGTGTGCACGTGTGTGTGTGTGTGTGCACGTGTGTGTATGTGTGTGTGTGCGTGTGCATGTGTGTGTGTGTATGTGGTAGCGTGCACGTGTGTGTGTGTGTGGCGTGTGCACGTGTGTGTGTGTGTGTATGTGGGCGCGTGAATGTGTGTATGAGAGAAAGGGTAAAATAAACAAAGAAGAATGCTCTCGCAGCATTCATTTATACCAATAAAAGAGAAACAGAACCTTCAAAAAGGTGACAGGAGAGGAGAAGTGAGAAGGTATGTGCCTCATAGCTAAGGGCTTAAAAGGGACGTGGCAAAGCCATTCAATTAAAATACTCTGCTTCATTGATTTATCTGTCTTTCATTTCACCATTTCACCCTGCTGTACTCTCTCATCCGATCATTCCTCCTCCTCCTCACTTATTTTGGGTGGAGATATGGAGACATGCGTTCTGGGTCTAAAGACTTATTTTTGAAATCTCCAAAGGTTAATCACTAGCTTGTTCAATCTAAAGCTTAAGTGTTTGTAATGCCCAAGGTTAATTTCAACAACCATACAAACTACTTTATGTATTTAAAAGGTGCTTGAGAGACACTCTTCTTCAACAGTCCACGTAACGAGAAGAACAAGAAAATGCTAAATGATTATTTGCATTTTAATCAGTTAAAGCACGAATGTGCCGCATTTTCCAATAAGAATATTGGTGGTGAATTAGTAAAATGGATTCTCTCTCTAAGGGCCCTTCATGCTCAAGAACTCAATGTGGGTTTTAATGCAGTATGTTTGTTGTGTGAACCAGTCAAAAGTTTGAACACTAACTACTATTTTCATTGACTTCATGTCCGAGGGCATTTGGTGGTTGATGTTAAGCCAACGGTAATTGGCATAACATGTAATTGGCTGCGCAAGTTTACTTTAATTTGACCTTCCAAAAGCTAACTGACGGGAAACCTAGCCAGCTAGTTGCTACATCGAGGCAAGCTACTCTGAAGTCGGAACCTGTCGAAAACAATATGTTCTTTTGCGTCACTTTTTATTTGGGAAATAAAGTCGTACGAATGAATCGACGGAAGTAAAAGGCACAAGGGAAGAACGATAAGCAGGGAAATATCGCCACAGAGGGAGACGTGAAGGATGCGAACGGGAGGAGAGAGACTGGTAGTGACACCAGCGGGGAGTTGGGCTTGTCATTTAGTCTGAGGAGCCGGTTTGAAGCCCAGCGGGACCCTAATGGAGGTTCCTGGCCATCATGGCACGCCATCTGTAGCTGTCCCCGTCCTGATTGATGAGGAACCCGCGTCGAACATGTGAATTAGACCCGCCCGCCATCTACCGTAGGTGTGAGAGCTGGCCTATTTACATCGTATTACCGAGACGAAAACACACACACACACACACACACACACACACACACACACACACACACACACACACACACACACACACACACACACACACACACACACACACACACACACACAACACACACACACACACACACACACACACACACACACACACACACACACACACACACAGACTGATAGATGGATCGGAATGATCAGTCACAGGTAATGCAGCTCAAAACTGCTGCTCCCCACGATTGGCACTGGCCCACACACACACACACACACACACACACACACACACACACACACACCACACACACACACACACACACACACACACACACACACACACACACACACACACACACACACACACACAAACACAAACATTCAAAGGCCCCCCCACACACACACCGATATTTAATACATAGCCATCGACTGATTCTGTATGTCGGCGGGGTGTCAGTGGATTCGCCTGATTGGCTGTCAGTCGTCCCCCTTTGTTCTCTCCAATCGGTCCGGAGCTAGCGCGGCGCTAGGTAGCATCGATTAGCTGCTCGCGGCGGTTTAGTGTCTACGGCGGGGACGGAGCCAAGGCTGTGTGCCTCACCTGGGGACCGCCTCTCACGGCCTGTCGCGCCAGGCCTGGTGGAGCTAATGAGAGCCAGACAGATTGAAATGGGCCTGAACATTGATTTCATACAGTGAATTAAGCAACTCGGTCGGTGTGGCTAACACCTAACACCACCCAGCGTTCCACGCCAGCGCGCAAGTATTGGATTTTAAATTATAAACTGGGGCTGGTGAATTTATTACCGGCTGATTTTTTCCCCCGTATTATCTTTGAAATGGCTTTATATCTCTCCATCTCTCTATCTATACTTCTAGATATTTTATCTTATCTTTTAGTCAATTCATTATTTTTCTTAAATATATTTAAATCTACCATCACTGTTACTTGACGTACATTTGATTGAAGATTGATGGCTATTTTAAAGAGACAGGCCTCAACATGACCCTTCAAAAATAGTGTCAAGCTCCACACTAGAATCAACACTATTTCAATATGTGGCTTTGAAGTCAACGTGCGCACAAAGCCACACACACACACACACACATATCATCTCCACTCCAGCTCGAATTATCAGGCTCTTTGTTTGTCAGTGTCTTTGTGTCTTTGTTTGTGCGACGGAATGACTCACTGGTTGAATCATGGAATATGTGTGCTTTGAAATATAACAAATATAATTAATTCACCCCTCTCCAAATGTACTACAAATATCCCCATAGAAAGAAGGCAATCTGTGTCAAGGTTGGCCTACCCTCATCCAATATTCTCTCTCTCTCTCTCTCTCGACTCCAACCCCCACTCCATCTCTCCCATGGCAATAAGAAAGAAAGATTTCAAACCAGCGTCACTCCATGCGAGCTCCAACCTTCCCTCTCCCTCGTTAGCCCGAACCAGGTCTGCGTTCTCCATTAATGAGGTAATTAATAAAAATATGCTGCCCCTCATCATTTGTTTCTCATTCCCCGACATCAAAAGGAGGGAAAGGGGGAGGAGAGAAAGACAAGAGAAGGCCAAGAAAGCAGGTCAAGTCGAGAGGAGAGAAAGAAAGAGAGGATAGAGGGGGAGAGAGAGAGAGAGAGAGAGAGAGAGAGAGAGAGAGAGAGAGAGACAGAGAGAGAGAGAAAAGAGAGAGAGAGAGAGAGAGACAGAGACAGAGACAGAGAGAGAGAGAGAGAGAAAAGAGAGAGAGAGAAAGAGAGAGAGAGAGAGCGAAAAGAGAGAGGAGAGAAGGATTATCGAGTGATGAAAAACAGAGTAGCATGTAGGCGTGGAACATGTCAGGGACTGGAGAGAGAAATCCCATTCTGGCATCAACGGTTTCTCCCCTGCAGCCGAAGCACCGTATCAACATCACCGGAGCGCCACAAATCGCTAACCTTTATTGGCTTTGTCTGTAATGGTACGCACTGATGAAAAAGAAACCAAATGAAATAGTCGTGGAACGACAGTCGGGTGAGAATGGAGCCGTTGCAGCCTGAGATGACGTCGTTCAAAAGCCATTTTGGAATAGGAGCTCAACGCCGGCTACACACACACACACACACACACACACACACACACACACACACACACACACACACACACACACACACACACACACACACACACACACACACACACACACACACACACACACACGTCTACCCTGCTGGTTTGAATCCCCATTTCTGGATGAAGAGGGGTACACTACAGAGGTGACACATTTCATACACACCGATGACATTTGAAGCGGTTGTGTTTCTCATCATTTGTTTAAGCATGCAAATCTGTTCTGCGTCACAACCTCAACATCTAGACTCCTGTTGAACCATTGTCTTTCCCCCTAACCAGTGATGAGAGCTCCCAGTCTAACCAGTGATGATCGCTCCCACTCCAACCAGTGATGATAGCTCCCACTCTAACCAGTGATGATAGCTCCCACTCTAACCAGTGATGAGAGCTCCCACTCTAACCAGTGATGATCGCTCCAACTCTAACCAGTGATGAGAGCTCCCACTCTAACCAGTGATGATAGCTCCCAGTCTAACCAGTGATGAGAGCTACCAGTCTAACCAGTGATGAGAGCTCCCACTCAAACCAGTGATGATAGCTCCCAGTCTAACCAGTGATGAGAGCTCCCACTCTAACCAGTGATGAGAGCTCCCACTCTAACCAGTGATGAGAGCTCCCAGTCTAACCAGTGATGATAGCTCCCACTCTAACCAGTGATGATAGCTCCCACTTTAACCAGTGATGATCGCTCCCACTCTAACCAGTGATGATCGCTCCCAGTCTAACCAGTGATGATCGCTCCCACTCTAACCAGTGATGATAGCTCCCAGTCTAACCAGTGATGAGAGCTCCCACTCTAACCAGTGCTGAGAGCTCCCACTCTAACCAGTGATGATAGCTCCCAGTCTAACCAGTGATGATAGCTCCCACTCTAACCAGTGATGATAGCTCCCAGTCTAACCAGTGATGATAGCTCCCAGTCTAACCAGTGCTGAGAGCTCCCACTCTAACCAGTGATGAGAGCTCCCACTCTAACCAGTGATGAGAGCTCCCAGTCTAACCAGTGATGATAGCTCCCACTCTAACCAGTGATGATAGCTCCCACTTTAACCAGTGATGATCGCTCCCACTCTAACCAGTGATGATCGCTCCCAGTCTAACCAGTGATGATCGCTCCCACTCTAACCAGTGATGATAGCTCCCAGTCTAACCAGTGATGAGAGCTCCCACTCTAACCAGTGCTGAGAGCTCCCACTCTAACCAGTGATGATAGCTCCCAGTCTAACCAGTGATGATAGCTCCCACTCTAACCAGTGATGATAGCTCCCAGTCTAACCAGTGATGATAGCTCCCAGTCTAACCAGTGCTGAGAGCTCCCACTCTAACCAGTGATGAGAGCTCCCAGTCTAACCAGTGATGGGAGATCCCACTCTAACCAGTGATGATAGCTCCCAGTCTAACCAGTGATGGGAGATCCCACTCTAACCAGTGATGATAGCTCCCACTCTAACCAGTGATGATAGCTCCCACTCTAACCAGTGCTGAGAGCTCCCACTCTAACCAGTGATGATAGCTCCCAGTCTAACCAGTGATGATAGCTCCCACTCTAACCAGTGATGAGAGCTCCCACTCAAACCAGTGATGATAGCTCCCAGTCTAACCAGTGATGAGAGCTCCCAGTCTAACCAGTGATGAGAGCTCCCAGTCTAACCAGTGCTGAGAGCTCCCACTCTAACCAGTGATGAGAGCTACCAGTCTAACCAGGGATGATCGCTCCCACTCTAACCAGTGATGATAGCTCCCAGTCTAACCAGTGATGAGAGCTCCCAGTCTAACCAGTGCTGAGAGCTCCCAGTCTAACCAGTGATGATAGCTCCCAATCTAACCAGTGATGATAGCTCCCACTCTAACCAGTGATGTTAGCTCCCACTCTAACCAGTGATGGGGGATCCCACTCTAACCAGTGATGGGAGATCCCACTCTAACCAGAGCTCCCAGTCTAACCAGTGAGAGATGGGATACTGAGCTGTGTGACGCACACAAGCTGATGCACTGCTAAACACAGAGCCAAATTAGGCTATTTTTCGCACGCCAACGCATCCCTCTATGAATAAACAGTGTTTTTTGTTTTTTTTTGCAGGAAGTATGTTTGCATTATAAATAATTACATAATGTATAGAATAGCAGTTGCATATTGCGTGGGGGGAAAATCCATTTAGTAAAATTTGTTAATAAGTATTTTTACTAGTAGACCTATTCCATATGTAATACAAAGCCGTGGACTGATCTATTTTGTCCGCAGAGTGCCGGTGGATTCACTTGATTGGCTGTCAGTCTCTCCTTGCTTTGTTCTCTCCAATCGGTTTGGAGCAGGGATAGCCAGTAGCGTGGCTAGCCACTAGCTTGGCTCATACTTTAGCTACGGACAATGAAATAACTGCAGCTATATAGAACCCTGTATAACTTCAACTCCGTGCCCCTCCCCAGAATCTGCACCTCTTGTTTACTATGCATCTTCTCGCTAGTGTCACTTGGCGATCATGGACAAGGTGCTGCTAGTGGAGGTGCAAAGAGTTGACGACCCCAGGTATTGTTGATAAAAGGACCTTTTAAAGAAGGACAACACTTGGAGGAGAATGGATGCTGTCAATGGGTTCACCTCACGAGAATGACTAAGTAGCTGGACATTATTCTGCTTAATACACAGCTGTTTTCTTAAGAAATCTGAATTTGACACAAAAGTTTAAAATACCGTCCATAACATCCTTTGGTTATTCATAACGGCGGTCGGTTATTCATTATTTTGTTATTTATATAATCGATTATTTCTAGAACAGACTGCTGCTCATAGCGGCCTAATCGTTTATTCAGAATCGAGTACTTAACAAAGCCACGTAACAAGTCCTCATAACACACTGTACATAATCAGTGTCACACGCACGCGCACACGCACACGCACACACGCGGTTTGAGATGAGAAGGGGCCGTGACTTGAGGCTTTTTGACAGCGCTCCAGTCGGTCTTAATGGAGGCGCTTCTGTCTTGCCAGAAAAAAGGGCCATCACTGCGAAAGCTTGTCAGGAGGAGAGGAACGACTAAAAAGTTTGGAGCACTTAACTTTAATGACTGTAGGCTTATTTTTTTATTTTTTATATAACACCCATGAGGAAGAAGCAGTAGAACTTCATAATTAACCCACTGGAGAGGGTGAGGGAGAGGGAGGGGGAGAGAGAGAGAGAGAGAGAGAGAGAGAGAGAGAGAGAGAGAGAGAGAGAGAGAGAGAGAGCAGAGAGAGCAGAGAGATCAGAGAGAGAGAGAGAGAGAGAGCAGAGAGAGAGAGAGAGAGAGAGAGAGAGAGAGAGAGAGAGAGAGAGAGAGCAGAGAGAGAGAGAGAGAGAGAGAGAGAGAGAGAGAGAACGTAAGGGTGAGCAAGAGACAGAGGGACAGAGAGACAGAGAGACAGAGAGACAGAAAGAGAGAGGGTGAGGGTGGAAGAGAGAGCGAGGAAGAGAGAGAGAGCGAGCAAGAGAGCAAGAGCAAGAGAGCGAGGAAGAGAGAGAGAGCGAGCAAGAGAGCAAGAGCGAGAGAGCGAGGGAGCGAGACGGAGAGAGAAGGAGAAGAATGATGATGATGTAGAACGGGGTAAAAAGAGAGATGATGAAAGGAGCAGAAAGGAGAATTGGAGGGAAAGAGGGGCCGGAGGGCTCTTTTGACAAAACCAAAAAGTACAGCGCTTAACTCCCAGTGCCGTGACGCAAGACATGGCTGCTCTCATTAGAGTAAAACATACACATCTCGGCTGCTTCCCTGTGAAGTACGGAGCCCTTTTAAATCCGAATGGGGTATGAATATGTACAATTAAATACAGGAGCGAAAGAAACCGCCCGTCTCCTGTCTCATTTCCTCTCCGAGGGATTGAGGTTTCCTGGGATGAGGGTTGACACCGCTGACTGACGCAGACGGCGCACTCATTCCTCAGTTCTTCACCACTCAGCGCAGGCCGATCCAAACGCAGCATTCACGCCTATGGCCCGCTTCAGACCACTTCTCCAGCGGAGAGCATGCTCTCGGTTCTGCTGACCCTCTGTATCGCTTGCACCACTGCAGTTGTCTCACTCATCCAGTGCCACAGTGTTCCCCAAAACCTCCAACAGGCGACCAGCAATACCAACAGCACCAGCACCACCACCTCCACCATCATCATCACTACCACCGTCACCACCACTACAATCTTCACCACCACCACCACCACCACCATTGCATGCAGGCAGACCTGTCTGTCTGACCACCGTAGCTTTCACACTCATCCTGTCCCCACTCGCCCACTGCCACTGCCACCGCCACCCCCAGCACCACCACCGCCACCCCCAGCACCACCACCACCACCACCACCATTAATATCTGGTGCAGACAGACAGATGAACCAGCTCAACGCTCCCCCTTTCATCTGCTCGTGCACCAGTGTGACGACGGAACGGCATTCTCCCACTTTGCAGGCCTAATTAACTACCAACAGCTGGCTGCAGGCCATGGAGTGCGCAGCGAGGCCCTGGAATACACACACACACCCTGCCAACCACACGGCCCTGTTCGAATAGCAACGAGTGAGGAGGTGCACTCACACACACACACACACACACACACACACAGGCACGTGTGTACATGCGTACGCTCCTTCGTCACACCTCCCCTGGAGGGATTCCTCCGCTGGTTTACGGCGGAGCATGCAGTCCGCTTTTTTATTCACAATTGTATAACAGCTCATGCGTAGCTCGTAGCTGCCGCCGCCGCCGTAGCCGTAGCTGCTATACAGGCCAGCCGAGAGCCGACGCAAGCGCCACTGAAAGTGAATTACATTTCAATCAGCCTCAATGCTAATCCCTCCTTGATGCGACGCCAGCCTTGCGACAAATTTCCACATTTGATTTTTGTTTCCCGTTGCTGCATTGTTTCGCCGGTGGGAATTGACGTCAGACTCGGTTGGAGATACCATAAGGGGGAGGGGGGGGGGGGTTGTAGCGTTGTTATTCACAGATTTTCTTTGGTGAATTACAACGTGAGAGAGCGGGGATGGAAGCAGGCCACCAAGGGAGAAGGAAAAGGTAGAGGACACAGAGAGAGACGGATCCTGCTGACAGGATGCCACGTCACAGCAAAGTACTAGATGGATATTCCATGGGCACATCTACAGACACAGGTAAACGCATCTCACATAAACATTAATATTATAGAGATCATGTGCACCATTTCACCAACACCATTAGCATTCCCTACCATAACTATAAGCAAACATTACTTTGAATGCAGAAGTGACGAGGGATTCAGAATTGCTCTGATGATGCGGTTTCCTGTTGAAATATTTAGCACAAACATTATTTACATTTCTCCAGACTCCCGCTCCCTGCCTGATCTTAGATAATTAGTTCATGGGGGGGCCGCCCCGATGCCCCCCCCCCGTCTATTCCCGGCCATCTCCGTCACGAACGTCTCGCACTCTGCCCTCTCTCTGGATCGCTGTGCAAATTAATTCTTGGTTCCAGCCTGACCCGACTTGCCTGTCAGGCCGCGGTGGTTAATGAGTGGAGACACGGCTTTCCCACAAAGCTTCGCCATTATTAGTTCACCCGTACTGACTAGAGAGTTCCTCTGGTTCCCTTTGCAAAGGCGGGCACACACACACACACACACACACACAGGCACACACGGGTGCAAACACATGGGCGCACACACATGGGCGAACACACACATGGAGCAAACACACACACACACACACACACGGGCAGACACACACGGGCAGACACACACAGGCAGAAACAAGGGCACACAGACACACACACACGTGAGCATCTCGTACACACACACACACACACACACACACACACACACACACACACACACACACACACACACACACACACACACACACACACACACACACACACACACACACACACACACACACACACACACAGGGCATCAGAGCCGGAGCTCAGGGACTTGCTGCAGGCGATACTGACATCAAGCAGCTCATGTTCCTGCCCTGTAACATCGACGCGCCATTCCAGAAAATAATGCATGACTTTCATTCTGTATGCACAGATGAGCGGATGAATTTAAGGTGGAGAGATGGTGTTTGGATTCTATGTGCACCAGTATTGATTTGTACACTCGCCATGTTTATTCAATTCTGTAGTTGATCGAAGTATTCTATTAATTAGAATACACACACACACACACACACACACACACACACACACACACACACACACACACACACACACACACACACACACACACACACACACACACACACACACACACACACACACACACTTTACAATTGAAATGATTCATTGACATCATCACAGCCCAGTACTGTAATTATAACATCCCATCGTTTTTCGGGGGGTACGAGTCACAGTTTGTGCGAACAGGAGAATCAGTTTGACTGAACACCACTCAGTGCAGCTCTGAGGCCTCCCTGGTTTTTAGTTAACACCCCACTGCTGTGACCCAAATACAGAGACGCTGCTCTGCTGATTGGCTGACGGTCGACCTATCAGGTCAGGTCACAGAGGGCTGGCACAGAATCCCAGAGAGCGGAGGCCGTCTCGCGTGGTTTGCAGGTGATAATCAATTCTAACCGAGTACCGTCACCATCAAACAGAAAAGAACGGGGTACTCAATCACAATGATGCTTCTGTGACATGAAACTTTAAGCTTGGCTTTTAACTGTGATCCCACCCTGATTAACTTGACTTTCCGAAACACGTCCTAGCTACAAAGCAGCCCTTCTTCTGTGGTATGTTACGGACATTCTCACCAGCGGTTTGCGGTTGAGGCTCTAACGTGGAACATTGTTTCTCACGGTCGGGTTGTGTGTGTGTGTGTGTGTTGGTTTGCGTGTGTATATGTGTGTCTGTGTTTCCTTTGGAGTAATAGTAAACTGGTTACACCATGACACAAACACACATTCTGCAAGTATATGAATTCTGTGCACACACACACACACACACACACACACACACACACACACACACACACACACACACACACACACACACACACACACACACACACACACACACACACACACACACACACACACACACACACACACACACAATGAGTGCGTTACTTTAAATAGCCCCAATATAGAGACAGTGCTTACAGAATCGCTTCAATCACACTCTAGCCTGGCTGGTTAATCTACTTCTCTGTCAGCTCTGGCAGAATGCCTGGAAGATAGAAAAGAGGAGAGTCCTCAGACAGAGAAGGACAAGGACATGAAGTATGAGGCCTATAGCCTTACAGGACGTACATACGGTAGTCAACTAGGGTCTTGTAGGCTGGAGAAGTGCTCGGCACAGACAGGCGAAATTGCATTTGGCTGAATAGATTTGTCCCTTTAGTGGACAAATCTACTGAATGGGTGGGTGTGTGTGTGTGTGTGTGTGTGTGTGTGTGTGTGTGTGTGTGTGTGTGTGTGTGTGTGTGTGTGTGTGTGTGTGTGTGTGTGTGCCCCTGCCAGGGGAGACATGACAAAGAAGAAGTGTCTCTCTTCTGTAACAATCCAACCAGACCTTTAAACACGTTTATAAATCTCAATCTCAGCGAACACAGCCTCTCATTCTGTATTCACCAGCTGAATTCTATTGAAATCAGCGACAATGATGCAAGGCAGCAAACTATCCTCTTTGCAAGCAGTGAAATGAATGAAATGGTGAGGTCACATATCTGATATTCTCGTGAGAGAGAAGAAATAATGCAAACTGTGTCCTCTACATACGGTGATACAATAATCGCATTTCCACACACAATAGCTATTACAACATTGCATAACACTGTCATTATTATTGTTACATAGGCTTTTTTTCAATATCTCTCTCTCTCTCTCTCTCCCCCCCTCTCTAGAGGTGATTCCTTCACTCCCCTGCATGACGACTTGAGAGACGGCATGCTATTTTTAGCCCCCCTCCCCTCTATTCTCCCTCTCTCTCTGGCGCACCCCGTGTTCTCCTGACGCACGCGCCCCCCACCCCCCCCCCCCCCCTCTCCCCCCCCCTCTCAGGAGCAGGTCCTTGCCGGAGTGTCCTCTGCACGCATCTCGCTCCGTTTCCGCGTGATCAAGTCCTAGAAAAACACCTTGTAGGAGATGCTGGGAGATTGTGTTATGTGTGGTTGTTGTGTGTTTGCATGTGCTTGAGTGAGTGAGTGAGTGAGTGAGTGAGTGAGTGAGTGAGTGAGTGAGTGAGTGAGTGAGTGAGTGAGTGAGTGAGTGAGTAAAGTGTGTAAAGTGTGCTGAGGCATGCATGTTTCTGTCTGTGTGTGTGTGTGTGTGTGTGTGTGATACAGGTTGACTGGATGGCCTTACGTGCACCTTAAGGAGATGACTCAGCGAGCCGCAAGCAGCAGGAAGTACCTTCAAGTTTGCCCCTGACTGACTTACTCCCCACCGGCTTGACAAGAGCCTATTGCTCACCACACACACACACACACACACACACACACACACACACACACACACACACACACACACACACACACACACACACACACACACACACACACACACACACACACACACACACACACACACACACACTCCCTGGGAGGAAGAGACGGAGGGAGGAGGAGCCGACAGACATGAGAAGCCATTTACACAATTGGCTTCCCAACTTTTGAGCATTACAATAATATTCGTCGACAGCGCAATTCGTGTCAGACTGAAATTAAGTGACGCGTCATCTTTAAACTTATCCTGGTTATAAATTACATTCTATGACATGCGTGGGTCCATAAAATGTTAATTCCTTTCGTATAATGTAAAGTGTAGTGGCAGTTGAAAGCGCTGCTCGCTCACTTAAAGTTCTCAACGAACTGCAGAGTGTGTGCGTGCGTGCGTGCGTGCGTGCGGCCAGATTGGACAGGGAGTGCCCGAAAAACAGGACATCATCAGGGTGAAGATAAGCGGTTGCTCTGTGAGTTCCTGAATTCGAGAGGAGTAGCACGTTTTGGATTAGAGACCAACTCCAACAAAAGGGTCGATTAAGAGGATTTGTTTCATGGCGGTGGCTCAAGTGTCAGAATAATGTGGCTTTTCATTCACAGCAGCTGTGTGTGAGGCACACACACACACACAGAAACACACAGAGACACACACACTACCACACAGAGACACACACACTCTGAACGCTGCAGGGTCTGGGGGCAGTGGACTCACAATGACGCCACTGTCACTCGGACGTCAACAACTCCGCTAGGCAAAAAGGCACTCTGTTGCATGCTTGGCGCACACGCACAAATGCACGCACACATGTACGCGCACACATACACACACACACACACACAGTCGGCGACCCGCAGGACTAGAACGTTCGGAATCCGTCAGCCTTATATAACGAGGCTGACACACGTTATCACTCGATGTTTCTTTGCACCCTCTATGCACGCCCGTCGTGGACGCGTGTGTGAAACACGATCCTCCAGGGTAACACGGCCGCGCGTGTGAACCCACGACCCGAAGCACCCGTCGGAAAACAGCTCCTAATCTTCAGCGTGGAAGGGAAGGAATTACTTGTGAGGAACGACACCACGGCACAAAAGACACCAATTAGAAACATTCTAGGTAAACTGCGATGGAACTGGCAGCCGCACGGTGATTAAGACCGACGAAATCCCCTGCAATTACTCTATCGGATAGAAGTGTACTAAACAATATAAATAAAAGACACAATTAAAATAAACATGAGTTCCGAGATTGTGTTGAATAAAGCAGGGCGGGAAAATAACCCCGGAGACATTCAGTAGTGAGACGAAGACGGACCGGACAGGAGCTGAGACGCTCTGATCAATGTTAATGTGGTAGGCCAGGAATTCCTCTGGATGAGAGGGGGAGCGGGCACTGTCACTTTGGCTTGATAACCCGATAGAACACAGATAGATGCCCCTGAAGGACTTGGAGCTGCGGTGGGGGGGGGGGGGGTGGGGGGGGGGGTGGGGGGGGGGGGGGGGGAGGTTGAGAAAAGCAATAAAGTACAATGAGGGGAGTTTCATTTGAAGTCTTACAGATTGCTTCCCCTGACGTGAGACCTATTGCCGTGCGACCTGTGTGTGTGTAAGCGTGAGAGAGTGTGTGTGTAAGTGTGTGTAAGTGTGTAAGTGATTGAGTGTTTGAGTGTGTGTGCTCTTGGACAATGAGAACCAGTTTTATTTTCTAGATTGATAGAAGGGGGGGGGGGGGGGTCAGAGGGACTGATCCCTGACCATCAAAATTAAACACAGAATTTGTGTATTATATTGAAAGAATATGAAGTCAGAGCGAGTGAGAGGGAGCGCGAGAGAGGAGAGAGCGAGGGAGCGAGAGAGACAGATTCTTTGTTGCACAGCGAGCCTTTGGTTCCATAATTAAAGAGCTGGGGTTTGGAGACAGTGAGGAGCTTAGAAGAGGAAAATCGAATTCAGCGTTTTGCTGCCATTTGCTGAGAAGTAAAGACGGAGAGAAAGACGGAGACAACCGAAAGACCAAAACACAGAGAGAATGAAGAAATCCCATTTCCGACCCCCCGAACGTCATCACAGCTAACTCATCATGTTTTCCCTCAACACCGAATGCAATTTAATTACCTCACCCCCGCACACCCCCTCTTACCCTCATTTCCCCTGCTTTCCCAGAGGGGATGAGTGAATGAGAGAGAGAGAGAGAGAGAGAGAGAGAGAGAGAGAGAGAGAGAGAGAGAGAGAGAGCGGTGTGAAGGCTCAGGAGGAAGGAGCGGCAGAGGCGAGAGACAGAGAGACCACCAGAAGAGGAGATGGACCACCAGACGTTATTCTGACTCCTGATTCCAAGTGGCAGTAACACAATGGATGAGCGGTGGAGGGCAGCCACCGGCCGGTCGTAAAGGTCATCCTAACCCGAGCCGAGCCACGTCATTGGCTGGATAAAACCACAGAGGTAACAGGGAGGTGAGTTTGGTAGAGGCCGGACAGAAGCAGTGCTGGAGGCGTTTTTCTTTTTTTTACTTTTCGAATGTGAATGGAATAGACTGACCTCAGAAGGCAAGGTCACCAGGAATGGACAACCCCCTTTCCACACTCACACGCACACACGTGCACATGCATGCACATGCACATGCATGCACACGCACACATGCGCACACACAAACACACCTTTTTAACATCAGCTTTGATTAACTAATCTCCATTAAGGGCTAATGCAGATATATGGTAAATAGCTAATGAGATCTGTTTTCTCCTACCCTCGCTAGCAGTGAATTAATCTCGGGAAACAGATCTGATAGGAACTGGAGGGAGGGATGGACACAAATACACAACCCATTTCTGCAACAACATTCTCACAATTAGAATAAAGGTTTTAAAGATAGTCATCTTCATTATTTTTAAGATACGTTTGATGTATATCGGATCAAACAACATTTACTTTCTACCTCAATATGACATATGTCTGTGTGTTTGTCCTCTGAGAGGTAAACACAGAAACACAGTCGGTTCAGTAGAAAAGCTTTCAAAAGGTTACGCTATTTCGGGAATCCATTAAATGTCCGAATCAAATCGAATCTGAAATGGTGGAGAAAGCTTGACATTTAAAACCTCCGCTAAACTTTTCTTTATTTTATTATTTTTTTTACGATTGAACTTGCCTCAACGTGTAAGCGGGAGTAGTACACTTACACAGAAATAAAAATGAAAACAATAAAACAAGACACAAACCTTTTTAGTAATCCCACCTCCCCCATGCTTCTCATTGACCTCCCGAGTTGGCTCGTGGGCCGGTTGATTAATGGACGAGTCGATGGCCAATTCACTTTATTTCCTGTCTTTTTGGGTTCACCTGATTCATCGTTTTAACAACAGAAACATATTTGCTGTTGATCACGCTGCAGCTGCTATTCAGAATAACCCACTCTGTCCTGTTAAGAGCTTGCAACATGCAAGCACCGCATTTCGATATCACTCGTCCAACGCACTGACGACGAGAGCAAATTCCTAAAAGATAAATAAATATATATTGGGTGGCAGCTCTGCTACATTAATCTTAACCTACTTTCCACCAATAATCTACATAAATACACCCCAAATCTCCAAGGAGAGAGGGATGGCAGAAGACAAATTACAGCCCTAGGGCAAAAGTGGGGTGTGTGCTTTGGTGTGTGAGAAGGAGAGCGAGAGAAGGAGAGAGAAGGAAAGAGTGAGGGAGAGAAAGAGAGAAAATTAGAGAACGAGAGAGTGAGAGAGAACCAGAGAGAGAACGAGAGAGAGAGAAAGAAAGAGAGGGTGAGAGAACGAGAGAGAAATAGATAAGATAAGAGAGAGCGAGACACATGCGCGTACATCATGTGCTGTTTTGGAGACAGGGTGGTTTGGGAGAGTTGGGTTCCAGAGGCTTTGCTGCTAATCCATGGAAACCCGCCCACCACTACCACCCGCTCGCTCTGCGACGGCATCGCTAAATCAGCATCATTCTCCAGACTCCTCCTCGTGCCTCGGATCTCGCTGTGCGGCGCGAGCAGAAATCACGCCGGCCGTTTCAAATTCCCCCCCCCCCCCGCGCGCCAGCCCCCCTCTCTCCAAGCGCTCAGCACCTGAGAATGTGCAGGTAGTGGTAATCAGGGACGGCTCCAGTACTGCAGCACGGGCCCACCGCAGTCCTGCCGCTTTGGCCCTGCTGTTTCAGCACCCTGGAGAGCTCCACCGGCTCACGCTGCAGGTCACTGCGCCTACAGCTATAGGCTACGCTATACGATACACACGCAGGGACGGAGACAGACACACACACACACACACACACACACAGAGACAGACACACACACACACAGAGACAGACACACAGAGACAGACACACACACACACACAGAGACACACACAGAGACAGACACACACAGACAGAGACAGACACACGCAGAGACAGAGACAGAGACAGAGACAGAGACAGAGACACACACACACACACACACACACACACACACACACACACACACACACACACACACACACACACACACACACACACACACACACACACAGAGACAGACACACACACAGACACAGACACAGACACAGACACACAGACACAGACACACACACACACACACACACACACACACACACACACACACACACACACACACACACACACACACACACACACACACACACACACACACACACACACACACAGACGCAGACACACGCAGAGACAGAAAAACATAGACAGGGATAAAACAGAGACACACTCACACAGATTCACAAACACACACACACACACACTCTGCTAGCAGTACCAAAGCTACTAAAAAGGACTACTGAATACTTCTCGTTTCACTAATCGCTCTGACGAATACCGTTTCTACTACTAGCAATACTACTGCTGACTATTACAATGAAAACTAGTTCCAGGGCTGGTAATCTACCACTGCTTCTACTAGTTACACCTTTTATTTTTACTCGTTGCTTATACATATATTGCCAAACACTAGGGGTGTAACGATACATCGATGTAGATCGATACATCGATTGATTGGCGAACGATCCAGCTGCATCGATGCAACGCCCAAACATCGATGCATATCGCTGTATTACACGCTTTTATTATTATATATCTCCTTTCGCGGGTGTTTGTGAAACTATTTCTGAGCAAAGCGCCTCGTATCCATTCACCGGTTAAGCAACAGCGAGCACATGTGTGAGCGCGAGGATGTCTAGTTTCGTTTTGTGTTGCCAGATTGGGCATACGTCCCGTTTTTCCAGCCTAACGTGATTAATAGTAGCCAAATCGGGCTGAAAAATTTGCCCAATCTGGCAACACGGACGGCTTATCTTTACAGCCAAGATGATTCCGAGGGATGTTTTGTTTTTAGAAGAAAACTATCCACACAAATCGGTTGGGAATGGTCTACGTTCAAAATGAAAGATCATTACAGGCTCTTTAATTTAAGCCATAAAAAACCTTTGGCACTTAAATGCAATTATGTGGCACTTTATTATTTGTATTAAAAATGGATTGTTTTTGTTTTAAATATCCGGAAGAGCAAAGAAATAAAATGATGAAATTATAATTAAGTTGATGTGAGTTGATGTGATTGTAAGAGGTTGTGTTAAATGGGCATATGATATCGTCTCATATCGATCGCATGCCCCTGAATCAAATCGTATCGTATCGTATCGCGGCAGACTTTTGATATCGGCAAATATCGTATCGTTGTCCAATGAATCGATATAATATCGTATCGTGATGAAACCAGACATTTACACCCCTACCAAACACAACTAATCATACTCCTATTCTCTTCAGCTACTACTAATGATTGTATTCTATGCTAGTTCTAAGTAGTAATACAAGTGGAAGAGGCAGTAGCAGTCGCAGTGAATAGGTTGCAGCCCGCCCCATAGGAGCTGGGAGGCAGGAGTGAGAGACAGAGAAGGAAGCCCAGCGAATCATACCCGGTCAATTTCCAATTTGTGGCAGAGAAAACGTTTTTTGTGTGCCAGAGTAACCAGCTACACGGTGGGGAGAGGCGTCGCAGTCTCTCCCCATATAGCCTCCATCCTTCAACCACCTTGCCCCCCCTCGGCTCAGCACCGACGCCCCCACCTCCCCCGTCGACACACACAGGCAGACACGCGCACACGCGCACACACACACGCACCTACAGACCCCTGCACTGTTTCGGTGTCACGTTAGTTCTGCCTTCATCTGGCTGCTCAAGTGGAACACGTTCCATTACAAGCACATCATCTCGTATGTGACACACACACCGCAAACGCACACACACACGGGCACGTTCATACACACACACACACACACACACACACACGGGCACGTTCGTACACACACACACACACGGGCACGTTCGTACACACACACGGGCACGTTCGTACACACACACACACACACACTCACGGGCACGTTCGTATACACACACACACACACACTCACGGGCACATTCGTACACACACACGAGCACGTTCACACACACACGGGCACGTTCGTACACACACACACACACACACACACACACACACACACACACACACACACACACACACACACACACACACACACACACACACACACACACACACACACACACACACACACACACACACACACACACACCTCTTGCTTCTCCTCCTCCACTCCAGGGCGGCATATGCCATTCTACTTGGCATTTCACTTCAGAGGCTTTTTATAGACGTCTTCATCCAGATAGGGCTCCGAATCAAACTCTTCCTCACTGCGGTATTTTCCCACTTCCCGCCCGGCCCTAAGTGGGCTATGTATTTATATACAGCAGAGTCTCCCCTGAGCCCATCTCTGTGAGCCCACTTTATTAGGTCTTCATCTGGTCAGGTAGAAGGCAATATACGATCAAAGAACTATCTCAAATAATAAATATAAGAAGAAGAAGATTTCACAATAATTAAGTCTTACGACTACATACCATGTGAGATCATTAATTAATTAATCATTGAGCGAGGCACTTATTTTATGCCTAAAGTATCACTGCATAATAAACACAGCAATGATAAATTTGGTTAAAACAATGTTTATCTCTGCAGTATTACCATTATTAAACCACAATGTTGAAAGTCTACTCAAACTGTATCAGCGTAACCGAACCGCGACATTCAGAAAGATTACCACTGAAACGATCTGGTGTTTATACTGTGAAGACATGGATTACAATTACAATTACACATTAGAATACATATTGTTTTAGCTAAATATACTTCTAGCCATCCGCACAGAATTATACTCTGTATGGCTGTAATATCTCCATGTAATATGTAGCTCAAGCATTAGCTGCAGGAGATCATTGTTTAATGTATTAATATCTACATTAACTAATAGCATTAGCTGGGAGGTGCTTGTGCGTATCTCTGCGGATGACAAATGTCTTGGCTCTGCATGGCTCCTAGATACGGATCAGACTTCCACACTATCACTCCTATCCCTCGCCCGCTAGGCAGGTGGTAGCAGACCGTCTGAGTGAGGATATACCTGCTGACTGCAGCACACTGCCTGGCATGGGGCCCGCCCACACACCCCCAACCACACACACACACACACACACACACACACACACACACACACACACACACACACACACACACACACACACACACACACACACACACACACACACACACAGCTAAACAATGTACAGTACAAATTTACAGCATTGAACATCTGTCATTGTATGCCGTTTTTTTTTTTATAAATCCAACCATCAATATTATATTGGCCTATATACCATCCAGAGCGACACGTGTTTCAATCAAATAAAACATAACATAAATGAATAACAAACGACCGACTTATACAACAGCTCTTTGTTGCTCATCCAGTCGTCGTGTGGCCGAGGAGTTAAACCGGTCTGTTAGATTCAACCGCGGTCGCGTTACGATCCAAACGTGGCGCAGACACAAAAGGGATTCCCCAGTCAGTCTGGTGCTGATGGAAAAGTGGAACACAAGTTCATCCGCATAGTGATGGAGAGGTGGGGGGGGGGGGGGGGGTAAGCTATATATACGGACGGGGCTTTGGAGGGATCGGGGCTGCAGCAGACAGTAGAGAGTTAAGCTGCCATTGCTCTACATAACAGCCCAATGGAAAGGGGGTAAGGGGGGGAAGGGTGTAGGGGGAGGAGGTGAGATAAGGTGACGGGTGTGTGCGTCTGTGTGTGTGCATGTGTGTGTGCATGTGTGTCCCAACTACAGCCTTCATTTCATCAAATCCGGTCGGCACACAAACAAAAGATCCCTCACTCTAAATTGTACACAAACATACCCAAACTCCCCCCTTCCCCCCCCCCCACATACACACACACACACACACACACGTGCGCATGCCTCTGCAGGCGTGCACACATTCCCTTCTCCCGCAACGGCTCCCCCGGGGGGGATCCTGTTCTCTGTAATCCCAGGAACCATCGCTGGGAGAGACAAGGTAGGAATTGATCCGTGTCTTTGCGGAAGTCTTCCTGTCCGTCTTGCCTGCCTGCCTGCCTGCCTGCCTGCCTGTCTGTCTGTCTGTCTGTCTGTCGACCTAACACCAGCATTCTGTTTTACCTCCAGGTCGCTGCTGCAGGAACTCGTCAGTGGTTCCGGCACCCTCAACGTTTTGGCTGGTCCGCAGACGTCATGGTGAGCTGGACGCACAGTGCGTGGTTATGGTGCGCTCGCGATCAAAATGTAAAAGATTAACTGCGGGGGTCTCTCAGAGGGACCGGCACACATTGAGATAACGAACCCCCCAGCGCGGGCGAAGTCTGCAACATCGCAGCCTCGCTATCCTCTCTTTCAACTGCGTGTGCATGTGCATGTGTATGTGTATGTGTATGTGTATGTCTGTGTGTGTGTTGGTGTGCTGGGGGCTACTGTCTAATTTAACGTTCCACCACACCCACTTCCAAAATAATTCACAACTTTGGTTACCCCACCGTGGTTACCCCAACACAGCTGCGGGTTACATCTCCCTGCTACGGTTTAATAGGCAAAGAAGCTCAAGTATGCATTGGAATAACCCCCAGCTCTTTATTGATAGTCAGGGCTTGGCATGGATCCACATAGTTTAGTGCTTAAGGGGTTACAAGCCAAGTTGATCTAATTTGCCGTCCGCAAAAAATACAGGGCTTAAAAAACACGAAAATCCCGGAAATACATGAATAATTGCTCTCGGATTGCGAGTCAGGAGGAGTGTCTCACGACACATGGGGGGGTCATTCGATGTTCACGTTGTAAAATAGGTCTCCTTACTTTATTTAGGGACTGCACCTCAGGCGGCGCATACAAATGTATTTCTGTTATTGCCTCTTTCCCAGAGCTCCGACGTATTAGCATGAACAAACTATCAAACCAAACCGCAACCCAGACATCCATCCCGGGGTATTAGGACTATTTATCCCCTGGTGATATTTGGGACAGCCTGAGTGCTACATCTGTGCAGCACCGGGGGATTAAGATTAAAACAATAATGAACAACCCGTCACTTTGAACGGATTTAAGGGTTGGTGGTTTCCCCGGTTGGAAACGTGAGCCCGATTTGTAAGGTCTGGCAGGAATTGTACACGCAGGAAGACGGCGGCAGTCGGCAGTAGCTCAGGAGGTTGAGCGGGTTGACTGGTAACCAGAAGGTTGCTAGTTCGATTCCCCGGCTCCTCCTGAGTGTCGAGGTGTCCCTGAGCGAGCGCCTCACTCAAAATGCTCCCGACGTTGGTTAACACCGCCGTTGGTGTGTGTGTGAAAATGTTTCTAAGTCACTTTGGATAAAAGCGTTTGCTAAATGCCCTAAAATGTAAGGTTTAACAGTGCGATCGTTTATTCAGCCTGGATATTGTAGCGCAGCGTGGAAGCCTCGGAAAGATTGGTGATTTACGATAAAAACAGCGGAACAATATTATCACCTGTGATGTCTCGTAAATCCAGCGGCAGCAGTCAGATTCCCATTACAATGCATAATTCAGCAGATTCAATCCCCCTCGGTGCGATCAATTATCTGACTGGGCCGATGGAAGCGATCAAAACGGAGCAGTTATCGTTGAAATAATCATCCGATTTAATATTACAATTGTTCTGTCTCTCTTCCGGAACTTTCCGGAGATACATGGGTGGCATCGGGAGGATGTTCAGTTAATCCATCACCTGCTCAGGCAAATTACCTCTGAACGGTTTCTTGTTCTGTTTTTAGTTTTTTCCATGAGACCTGACTGATGAAATTACCTCCACCTCCTCCCACCCCTACCTCGTGGTGTGCTCCACTGTGCCAAGGTTTCCATGTGTGGGTATATGGTGTGGGTATTAAATACATTAAAGTGGATATAAAAAGGGAGCAAGCGAGGAAGGGGGAGCAAGCAAGAGAGACACTCTATGACTTATGGTGGGTGTTATTTATGGGAGGAGGGAGAGAGTCTTGCAGGGAGGAAAAGCCGGGAGGTAGTATTGCTAGAGCAGGAGTCTGGTTGTTAACGGCCTGTTAAGACAGCCCCTAGCTCCTCTCTTCTCCGTCAGCTCTTTCGTGTGGCTGACCTTCGAGGGGGGAGATTCGCTGTGCATTCTTCATTTCACACTGTCTCCGGCCAGCAAAGCAAGCAGATTTAAATATAGGCTGCATCATTTGGGATTTGATTGTTGCTGTTCCCCGTCTCGAGAGAGATGCACGCATTCGGAGCCAACCGGCTCGCCGCGCTCTGCTCTTCTGCTTGGCAGCGGCTACGACCAGACCTGCCGGGGAACAGTGGGAGGACCTGATTACAAAGCAGCGTACGCTCACCTGAATCCCCTGCTCCTAGTCAGCGAGCGGCCACATCTGCTTGCGGAATGCTTGCATTAACCGCCTGGAGCCAGGCCCAAGATCCATACCGAGAGACCATTTCAGATCCAGCGAAAAATTGCGCTTACGCTATTAAAATATATTTTTTCTTTCGGTGGCATGTGGCTCAGGAGGTAGAGCGGGTTAGCTGGTAACCGGAAGGTTGCAAGTTCGATCCCCGGCTTGTCCTAGCTGAGTGTCGAGGTGTCCCTGAGCAAGACACCCCGCCCTAACTGCTCCCGACGAGCTGGCTTTCGCCCTACGTGGTTGACTTCGCCGTCGGTGTGTGAATGTCTGCATGAATGGTTGAATGTTAGGAAAATAAATGACTTTGAGTGGCCAGTGGTTAGAAAAGCACTGAATGAATGCTTAAATGACAATTGGGATTAACCTTGTCGAATTGTGGCCCCGTTTTTAAACCATCCCTCATCAACCCGGTCGTCGTATTCTTCACGCAGAGCGTTGACCTTCAATGGTCGGCCCCTGAGTTACTGGTGCGCTGAGTAACTGGGCGGGATACTGGGGCTCGCCCTGGTGAGAGAGCAGCGTGATAGGACGGCCCCGAGACCCACTGGATCCACCTTCCCCCCCCCCACCCCCCGGCCGTGACAGAGTTGACTGATGGACGGTTTAATGAAACTTTCATCACCCCGCTCTGTCAGATGGATTAACGCC
Organism: Gadus chalcogrammus; assembly: GCF_026213295.1. Taxonomy (NCBI): domain Eukaryota; kingdom Metazoa; phylum Chordata; class Actinopteri; order Gadiformes; family Gadidae; genus Gadus; species Gadus chalcogrammus. Next base: position 2,639,689 of record NC_079425.1, read on the forward strand.
GCTTTGCTACTAATGGCCGCTCCTAAATCACTGGCAATGTCACAGAGGAAACACACACACACACACACACACACACACACACACACACACACACACACACACACACACACACACACACACACACACACACACACACACACACACACACACACACACACACACACACACACACACAATCTAGATCTACCATTAGAAGTGAAGATGCTATCAATGTGGTGCGTTGGTTCAGACAGAGGCATCGACTGCTGAGGAGGAGGACGCCGTATCGCTGTCAATCAATTCTAAACACTTCTTTGATCGTCTGATGAGATAGGAGGCGGAGCCATCAGTTCATACAGCACTTCAGATGTATATATTGTTGCTCCAGCTCTGACCAGCAGAGGATGGTCTTGCATGAATATGAATGAACGAATGAATGCACGAAATAGCCACAGAACACACACACACACACACACACACACACACACACACACACACACACACACACACACACACACACACACACACACACACACACACACACACACACACACACACACACACACACACACACCTGTGTAATGCCAAATTGAATCGCAGTGCACAGTGGTCCAATCATCACCGTGAAGACACT
>NC_079425.1:2645301-2652390 GCF_026213295.1 Gadus chalcogrammus
GCTGTGGGAGGTATGGTAAGAGAGGAGAGGGTGTTTGGGGGGGGGGGGGGAGGGGGGGGCAGACGGAGGAGAGACTGGCAGGAAGGAAGTATGGACAGAGGAGAGGAGAGGCCGAGAGAGGGAGAGTAATGGCCTGATTAAATGACCCATCGAGTCTAAGTTCACGGCTGATAAAACTGGTGCTCACAGCGCCGGAGAATGGGGCTTTCCAGTTAGCGTGCATGTGCACACACACACACACACACACACACACACACACACACACACACACACACACACACACACACACACACACACACACACACACACACACACACACACACACACACACACACACACACACACACCAGTCAATAACATGGGTGCTTCAATACGAACAGTTACATTCAAGCTCGCACCCATAGAAGCACACACACACCAGCCATTTTGATTATGATCAATCAAATATCACCAGCGAGGATCTCTTACGGTACTCACTCCCTCCCATATATATATATAAAAGAAAAACACACACACACACACACAGACACACACAGTGGAAACCATGGCTTATGTGTTATGTGTGCTTAGCCATGTTACTGTGTATCCATCCGTGTAACTGTGTACATATGTGAGTGTGTAACTGTGTATAAATGTGACTGTGTATGCATGTGAGTGTGTAACTGTGTAAGCATCCGAGTGTGTAACTGTAGATGTGTGAGTGCGTAACTGTGTACATATGTGAGTGTGTAACAGTGTATGCATCTGAGTGTGTAACTGTAGATGTGTGAGTGTGTAACAGTGTATGCGTGTGAGTGTGTAACAGTGTATGCATGTGAGTGTGTAACTGTGTAAGCATCCGAGTGTGTAACTGTAGATGTGTGAGTGCGTAACTGTGTACATATGTGAGTGTGTAACAGTGTATGCATCTGAGTGTGTAACTGTAGATGTGTGAGTGTGTAACAGTGTATGCGTGTGAGTGTGTAACAGTGTATGCGTGTGAGTGTGTAACTGTGTATGCATATGTGAGTGTGTGGCTGCATCTGCCTGTCGGTGTGCGACTGTGTCTGTGTGGGACTCTGTGAATGTGTGCGACTGTGTGCGTGTGCAACTGTGTGCGTGTGCGACTGTGTGTGTGTGCGATTGTGTGTGTGCGACTGTGTTTGTGTGCGACTGTGTGTGTGTGCGCGACTGTGTCTGTGTGAGACTGTGTGTGTGCGACTGTGTGTGTGCGACTGTGTGTGTGTGCGACTGTGTGTGTATGTGTGTGTGTGTGCAACTGTATCTGTGTGCGACTGAGTCTGTGTGCGACTGTGTCTGTGTGCGACTGTGTGTGTGTGCGACTGTGTGTGTGTGTGTGTGTGTGTGTGTGTTTGTGCAACTGTATCTGTGTGCGACTGTGTCTGTGTGCGACTGTGTGTGTGTGCGACTGTGTGTGTGTGCGACTGTGTGTGTATGTGTGTGTGTGTGTGTGTTTGTGTGCAACTGTGTCTGTGTGCGACTGTGTCTGTGTGCGACTGTGTGTCTGTGTGCGACTGTGTGTCTGTGTGCGACTGTGTGGCTGTGCACCTGTATGTGTGTGCGACTGTGTGTGTGTGTGCGACTGTGTGTGTGTGTGCGACTGTGTGTGTGTGTGCAACTGTGTCTGTGTGCGACTGTGTCTGTGTGCGACTGTGTGTCTGTGTGCGACTGTGTGTCTGTGTGCGACTGTGTGTCTGTGTGCGACTGTGTGTCTGTGTGCGACTGTGTGTCTGTGTGCGACTGTGTGGCTGTGCACCTGTATGTGTGTGCGACTGTGTGTGTGTGTGCGACTGTGTGTGTGTGTGCAGAGGCAGCCAGCAGGCTCTGCGGTAATGCAGCAGTGCTACCATCACAGGCTCCACTCACGCCACACTGCAGGTTGCAGGCAGAAGCTCTGTGCTGAATAATACATGGAGCATTATTTATGGCACGGGATGGGACATATTCAGGCTTCATCAGGAACGCTAGTGGGGAATCCTTTTAAAAAAAAAACACGTCACAACAGTTTGAAGGACGCTTCAAATTCAAAGCAATGAACAGCCAAAAAAACCTCACATTTAAATTTGAATTAAAATTCAAAAAAGTAAATAAGGCAATCTCAATTTGATGTATATTTTTACAGTGTGGCCCCAAACTTGATCCTTAACCCTCCTCCTCATCTTCCTTCATGTCCAAGAGACAAGCCTTATCAACATTTAGTAATTAGTAATGCGCCATTTAGAATAATTGACGCTGGACACAAATTAAACTGGCAGGAAATATTTTTACATTAAATGGCTGGTAAAGGCTACAGATGGCAGAATTTAGATAGTTAAACACATTTTTCATGATACCCTTTGGTTTTGGCTGAAGTAGCCTGTATTACCTCGAGGCCCGGTCCTATCAAAGAGATACAGCCTTTGCATAACGTGAGCCCATTGAAGTAGACTTTGTAGAACGGAGTCTGCATGGAGATAACAGTAGAACAGACGTGAAGTTTGTGTGTGAAGGGTTCTGGGGGCGCCTTGGGCAGGGAGGGGGCAGGGATCAATCAGAAAGGAAGGAGCAGCTCTTCAAATTATAATCCACCCCCCCCCCCCCCCCCCCCCCCCCTCCAATGCCTCACTCCTGAGTGCTGACTCAGGGGAAAAGTCCGGATTGCTTTTGGAATGGGATGAAAAATAGTTAAGAGGAGTTTGAGAGCGAAAGAAAAAAAAAAAAGGCAGAGCAAGGTGGGATGGGAGTAGGGATTTATACTCTATTTCATTAAGTTTTTGGCCGCTGGTGAAAGTCGGCAGCACCGTAAGGGGCTTATCCGGAGCCATAACCCATTCCAGTTTGATTACGGCCTATTGATTGAGGCATTAAATTGGTCTCTGTTGAATATGGCGTGTGAAGTGAGTGGCGTCGGCCCAGCCCTATCAGAGCCGACAGCGAGGGGAGGGATCAGTGAGGAGATGGAAGATAAGCAGCAGCAGCAGAGGACCCGCCCACCATCGCTGGCCAATCCGCACGCCCGCTGCTCGGCGGGTGTCAGCGCGCGGGGAGCTGGTGTTCCTGCTCAGTGACGTAGCTCTGCTCGGTATCTCATTGCGCACCAGGAGCACCACTCTGGGAAAGGGGCTGGCAGAGAAGAAAGAGGTTGGCGGAAGGAAGGAGAGCGAAGGAGAGCGATTTCCTGAGGCTTTGGCTAATTAGATTTTCCCCCGAGGTGCACATGCCGGCCCCCCCACTGCATAAGTTCCTCTTTCGATGCATTTATTCCGAATCCCCTCCACGGGGAATACGCTCATTCAGGCCCGGCCACAATAGGAGCCGGTTGGTAAATATAAACAATAAAAACACACAGAATGAGCTCAGCCTCTGAACACGGTTGCTGCGCTGCCTGTAGCACCGCCCTAGTGGTGGGGAGGGCGCAGGGCAGCGGCGCTCTACACTGAAGGACGCCCGCGTCCACCAGGGCCAGATCCCGGGATAAGGGTATCAGCGGGGCTCAGGCTGTGAGCTCACAGCATCTCTCTGCTGGAACCGCCTCGCCACTCGGGCCGATAAGGGCTGGGGATTGTCGGGAGGGAGAGGGAGAGAGGCAGAGACAGAGAGACAGAGAGACAGAGAGAGAGAGAGAGAGAGAGAGAGAGAGAGAGAGAGAGAGAGAGAGAGAGAGAGAGAGAGAGAGAGAGAGATGCCGGGTTGCTGCCACCGGCCCTGTGGGAATTCAGGCCTCGCCTCCCTCCCTCCCTCGCTCCCCCCCACGGATGTACGTAGAGGTCATTAACGTATGGACACGCACACACTTACTACACATGTTGTGAGGACCGCCACCGCAACGACGAAGGCGTGACGCTCTGGTCGCCATCCCAACAAACTCCACATACACAGGAACACACACACGCACAGAGACGCACACGCACGCACAAGAGAGTATCGATTCGATCCGACTATTACGCGCACACACACAAGTGTCATGCACGCAGACGTGCACGGTATTCTCTCGCCAGCGCTCAGGCAACAATTAAGGCGGCGAGCGTTGGCACGCCACAGGAGTTGATTAAAGCTCTCGCTACCGCACAATAAACATAATTGACTGGGGATGGCGCTCGGAACACAAGGAGAGGTGCTCGGGTGCTCGCGTGGCTCGCAACGCATAATGGGGCTGGGAGAGAAGAAATCCCCCGAGAGCAGGGTAATCGCTCCTACATCCTCATACGGTCCGGCTGCATGGGGAAGGCTCACCCTGCAACATGCCTGCAGACCGCAGGTGAAGGGAACACCGGCGCAGCAGTAGGAAGCAGGAGAAGCAGGTCATAATCAATCAAATTCAAATGCCATTCTTGTTTGTGTTTCAGTGCAGCGTTTATGACTAAATGCATTGCTTAAGTAAGCACTCTTAAATGCTTTGGTTAACTATTCAAAAGAAACACTAAAACATTTAGGTACTTAGATAATTAATGGCAATGGACCGAGGGCAATAAAGACTAATAATAAAGAAGAAGAATTCTTCCAAAAAACAACCTCCAAGTCCTAACCCTAAATACTAATGCAGACTCCAATCCTGAACCAGCTAAATATTTCAGTAGCAAGTAGGTTTCTAACTAGCACTGGGACTTGTTAATGAGTGACTGACAGCCACAGGCAAGAGGAGAGGAATGAAAACACAACTAACTAGAGACTCGCTGACTGCAAGCTCCGGGCGAATACATGAATGAGCTCTGAATGGGTGTACATGCGCAGGGGGCCGTGTGTGTGCATGTGCATGCGCGCGCGCGTGTGCGTGTGTGTGTGTGTGTGTGTGTGTGTGTGTGTGTGTGATGTACGAGTGAGAGAAAGGAGCGGAAAGAGCCACGAACCGAGATAACCAGAACCAAAGGCTCCTTCTCTCAGAGCCCAACGCGTCATAAAACAGCGTCTGTTCCGGCAGTTCCCACGCTATCAAAGCTCCTTTTTCGTGTTCCTCCTCATATCACTCTTGAAATAAAAAATATATATTTTCCCCTTACTTACATTTCTTGCATCATTAATTCATTGGGCATTCCTGAGAGCAACATCTGTTAGAATCGGGGCCGAGCCAACCGCTGACAGGCGAACGTTAGAACGGGTAAGTGTGCAACACCTCTCCTTGGATACTAATGCTGAACGGGGAGGGAGAGCACATTTGATGGTGAGTAATGGCGCGGACACGTTTACATCCATTCAGCAGGTTCTCTCTGCCGACCGTTGATAGACGCCAGTGGCAGACATCAGAGCTAAGCCTCCGCTAGTGCGGTCGCTAGGAAGTGGGCCACAATTGAAAGGCCTGTTCCCTTCTGACGCGTCCACATTTCTGGCTTTCATTTTCATTCCTGCTGCATTCTTGTGTCTTCTTCTTTTTAACTCCTCCTCGTTCAAGCCGTCCATCCATTAATGATGGATGTGTCTTCTTAAACGAGCCAACAAAGGACATGTAGGGGATAATTGGACCGACAGAGAGGCCTTGCCAGTCAGAGGGGGATAGAGCCATTCGGCTTGCACTGTAATTATCTATTCGAGTGGATGGGGGGAAGAGGGGAGGAGAGGAGGCTAACAGGTAGGCTAGGCCTCCAAATGTGCCTCCGACGAAATCGCACCGGAATAGGAATGGGTTTTGCAATAAGCATGCGGGCAATGTAAACAGAGTGTAGGGTGTTTGAAAGTGAAAGCAGGGGGGGGGGATGAGAGATGGGCTTGTTTCTCAGCCAGTGCTTAATAGCTCAGGCAGAGCCCCAAGGCACTGCACAGAGAAGAGAGAGAGGGAGAAAGAGAAAGAGAGGAGAGAGAGAAAGAGAGAGCAGAGACCAAGAGGAAGAGAGAGGGGAGGGAAAGAGAGGGGGAGAGAGAAAGAGAGAGCAGAGACCAAGAGAAAGAGAGAGGGGAGAGAAAGAGAGGGGGAGAGAGAGAGAGAGAGCAGAGACCAAGAGGAAGAGAGAGGGGAGAGAAAGAGAGGGGGAGAGAGAAAGAGAGAGCAGAGACCAAGAGAAAGAGAGAGGGGAGAGAAAGAGAGGGGGAGAGAGAGAGAGAGAGCAGAGACCAAGAGGAAGAGAGAGGGGAGAGAAAGAGAGGGGGAGAGAGAAAGAGAGAGCAGAGACCAAGAGAAAGAGAGAGGGGAGAGAAAGAGAGGGGGAGAGAGAAAGAGAGAGCAGAGACCAAGAGAAAGAGAGAGGGGAGAGAAAGAGAGGGGGAGAGAGAGAGAGAGAGAGAGAGAGAGAGAGAGAGAGAGAGAGAGAGAGAGAGGGAAAGAGAAAGAGAAAGAGAGGGGGAGAGAGCGAGAGCGAGAGCGATATCTAGAATGTGCATATCTTCAACCAGACACAGAAGAGAGCATTTCTCCGGTTGCCATGGAAACCGGGAATCCAGAGCCAGGGAGAAAAGGAGAGAGCGACAAAAAGATGCGCTGTATAGAAATGGAGGGAAGGGAAAATAGATGGGAGCGGGACAGAGGGGGAGGGAGAAAGAGGGGAAGGGAGAGGAGAAGAGATTGGAGGGGGAGGGAAAGGAGATTGGAGTCAGAATTGGGAAAAAGAGCAATAGGACAAGAGGGAGTGAGGGAGAGAGATGCTGCACCACTGCCTGCACGGAGAAGTCATCCCTGAAGGATGGAAGGTGTTTCCCAGCGGCAGGAGATACCCTTCTCTTCGGCTGTTTATCTGTTTCCTATTTTTCCTTGTGTGTCTTTTAAAAAACGAATCCTAGCAAAAGATTACTCTAGAGAAAACTGTGCATGGGGGGGGGGGGGGGGGGCACACAATTACGGCCCTCCCAGACACAAACAAGAGTAACAATATAAATGTGCAGCATTGCACTTTTTCCTGGCATTTATTGGTCTCTTTACTCTTCTCCAAATGGAGTGATGAAAGGTTTTCAGCACAAAAAAGCCCGGTCGGACACACATTATCATTCATGCAAATGTATATTTCAACATTTATTTTGCACAGGCACATTATTCGTACAAAAATCCATTAAGAGACATTAATGTTGGACACCTTACGCGGTAAAACACGTCAGTTCCAGCAGGAGCTTTATAAGCCAGTTCTATACCATCCGTGAATGCATTGTACATTTCGATAATAAACGCCATATGGTCATGTGTGTGGGTGT
>NC_079425.1:2652490-2659990 GCF_026213295.1 Gadus chalcogrammus
AGAGAGAGAGAAAGAGAGAGAAAAAAAAGAGAGAAAAATAAAGAGAGAAAGAAAGAAAAAGAGAGAAAGAAAGAAAAAGAGAGAAATAAAGAAATTGAGAGAAAGAAAGAAAGAGCAAGAGTGAGACAGAGTAAGTGTGCCAAGGAGAGCTAGAGAGTGAGAGGAGCGAGAGAGGATGATGATGATGAGGAAGGATCTGCCATGGCGGGTAAGTCCCTGCACATAGTTGACTACATGAACAGAAGAGAAAAATGGCTGCAGGGATTTTTCTGCTTGCTGTTTTTAGTTCCGCCTACGTTGTCCTCTGAGCAATGCAAGCAGTGTTGGGCTTTTTTTTTTTTTTCACCATCCCTTCCCCGTCCTTCTATTTAAAGTGTGTGTGTGCGTAACAGCAGTCGGGCAGATGGGCGGCGATGACTGGAGGAGGGGTGTGTGTGTGTGTCACGAGGGGTCGTCACGGTTACATCACACAGAGTGCTGCGTCCGAAGTATGTGTGTTGAATAACTGACTCAGGTATCGACGGATTTGATTCACCCCTCGTATCGATCCAGGGCAGAGCGCTCCACTCTATTAAACCCCCCGCTCCCCGTCAACGCACACGCTGCATGTACATTCGATTACACATGCGCACACACGCACACACACACACAGCAGATTTTATCCAAAATGGCCGATATTGGTTTCCTGTGGCTTCATCAACCCTTTCCTCTTCCTCTGCCTCCACGAATGAGTTAACAGTTCCGTTCGCGATCGCCGCTCTTAATGAATTATGAGGATCCACGAGGGGTGCGGTGAGTGGCTCTCCAAATCCCCATTTAATTGAAACACGATACGGCGCTGTGGGGCACGAAGGGCGGGAAATTGGAACATCCGCCCAGTAATCAAACCCCCATCTGTGGCTGGGACAGCCGGGCGAGCCCCGCGACCGGAGAGAGGCCGGAGAGCGAGGAGGAGGCTCCCGTCGGGGGAATCCAATCACGGGGCGCACAGAGCTGCAATCAGGGGCGGCCGGTGGCTGCCTGCCTCGGGTTCACCGACGAACCCTGCATTTATTTATAGAGCCGAACACCGGAGTGTTTCTAATAACGGCAAAATGATGGGTTGTCCACTGTACAGGCACCATAGGGGAGGGAATAGGAATAATGATAATACAAGGAGAGCAGAGGAGAGGAACGGAGGGAACGGTGAACCTGGGAGTGGGAATGTGGTGGGCTGACAGGAGGTCAGCTGCACGTTAGCTTGTGTGTTCTTCTAGCAAGACAGAGAAGGTGAGTCAGACACGGCTACCAGAATATATGAGAGAGAGAGAGAGAGAGAGAGAGAGAGAGAGAGAGAGAGAGAGAGAGAGAGAGAGAGAGGATCTCAGGGGCTTGTGTTCTCAACCATCTTGGTGGGAGAGAGATAGCGGTAAATAAAGAAAGAGTTAGCGAGCTAGAGAGAGAAAAAGAGAAAGAGGTAGCGAGCTAGAGAGAGAAAAAGAGAAAGAGGTAGCGAGCTAGAGAGAGAAAAAGAGAAAGAGTGAGAGCTAGAGAGAATACAAGAGTGAGAGAGAGAATGCAAAAGGGAGAGGGAGAGAGAGTGAGAGATAAAGAGAAAGAGAGAGAAAGAAAGAGAGAAGCGAGCAAGAGAGAGAGCGAGACTATGTCAGAAGAGGCAGATTAAGGTCATGAAGCCTCAGAACAATCAAATGCTCTCTTCCTCTGTGGTGGACGCCAATCGATTCCTTCATGTGCGCCCCCACGCCGTCCTCTCTACCCTCCACTCCTCCGCCTCTCTCTCAGAGGCTCTTAGGCCATCGACCACGAGAGACACCGACAGCAATCAGACACGCTGCAGACACCCCATACCCCATGGATTTACATGTATACACACGCTGGTGATACAAGGCAACAACCCGACACCCACAAACACACACACACACACACACACACACACACACAGGCAGATCAGAGACACGGAGTCGCTCCACAGAGTCGGCGGAATTAAGTGTGTGTTGACACCATTAACTGAGGCAGCCGGTCGTCGGGCAGATGAAGTGACTGCTCAGGCCTGAGAGGGCAACCGGCAAGAAGCTCTGCAGAGCGGCCCTCACCAAGCTAACACACTTCAGCTGGAAACAAGGAGATTCAATATGGTGCACACGGAACGTACACACAAAATCACATGGCACAACCAAACACAAAATGACATGACACGCACACACACAAAATCACCTGACACGCGCACACATAAATTCACATGACAACCACACACAAAAATCACATGACACGCACACACACAAAATCACATCAAGCGCACACAAAAAATCGAATGATACAGACACAGACACACACACACCATTACCGTGTCCTACTCCCATTATTTCAGGTTTCCTTTATCAACCACTACACCCAGGAACCCTTAAGAAACCCATCCTACCAGCCGACTAACGCGCTTTTACTGGCTTGATATTAGCTGCTAGGGTTAGGTTTAGGGTTAGGGTTAGGGTTGGGGGTTCGGGTTATTTTGTGACGCTCTCGAATGCTCACAGCGAGGGTACCGCAGAGTTCTAGTTAAGCGTCCAGTTGAGTTGCATGCAACCCGGCCAATCACAGACAGAGTAGGGCGGGTCTTGGCGTGGCCATAGTAGGATTCGTAAATACGCATCCTAATGGGGGTCTGCTACGCTGGCTAGCTAGCATCCAGCTGGCCATGTCAGCGCGGTGGCGGCTCCTGTCTGACCGCTCCTCCCGGCGTTCCTCTCTAACGAGCGTTCCCATTAGCCCGGGCGGGTACTGTCTGGCGGGCGGCAAATGTCAGCCCAGGCGCCCGCACCTGATGGGGGGGGGGGCAGGAGGGCGTGCCCATATAAGGTGCTGATCCCCGCTGTCGCCGGGGAAATGTCACCGGACAGATGTGCGACCACGGGGTGACACGCTGTGAAACGGGTGCCATGCGCCCGCTTCACAGTGTGTCACCACACAAGGCAAGGCAAGGCAAGGCAAGGCACAGACAGACAGACAGACAGACAGACAGACAGACAGACAGACAGACAGACAGACAGACAGACAGACAGACAGACAGACAGACAGACAGACAGACAGAAATACCCTAACTGGAAACTGTCTCACTCTACCACAACACACACACACACTCGCTGGAAACTGTCTCACTTTTTTTTTTTACCACAACACCCACCCACCCACCCACCCACCCACATCCACATCCACACACACACACACACACACACACACACACACACACACACACACACACACACACGGCCACCTGGCTCCATCTGTATAATCATGTGTACAGTAGAGGCAATATCCGAGTGGCTGTATTCCTTTTGGGGGCTGACCCACATCCACCTCTAGATGTTCCTGGGGCAGGTGTGAAGTGTGTGTCCGTGTGTGTGTGTGTGTGTGTGTGTGTGTGTGTGTGTGAAGAACGCCGTGGAAGGAGATTATTTGCATGCAAATCTTGTAAACATAGGCCCGGAATGCCACCATGAAAGGGGTGGAAAGGCTACCTTAAACAAAGCTGGACCTTTCCCAAATGTCAAACCACGAGAGGGGGAGGGAGCAGCTAGAATGAATGCAAGGGACGACCAGGGCTGGAAGAAAGGCAATATCAATTTTTATAGATACAATACACCAATATCTGCTTTATTTTGCAGACTTGATGGATTTGCATTGAGAGAGGAAAAAAAAGAAGCAATCCATGTTCCTTTGCCCCCCCCCCCCGCCCCCACAACCCCCTCCACCAAAAGCCAATCATTCCCTGTTGCTATGACAACCAAGGGCCCCGGCATCTTGTAAAATAAGACAAGAAGCTGGGAAGGATTAAAGGAGCCGGCTGGGGGATACCCCCCTTCTCCCAACACACACGCGCACGCACACGCACACGCGCACACGCACACGCACTCACACACACACACACACACGCACACACACACACGCACACACACACACGAGGATCTCTCCATCTACAAACACAAAGGTCCCCAGACAGACAGACACACGCATCCACAACACAGATATCCCCATCTGTGACCACATCCAGGTGGGCGGCAGGCATCTCGACAGCCAACCACTGCCGTGCGCTGGTGACACGCCCACCACGGCCGTCAGTGCTAATGACCAATTAGGCGGAGCTTAATCGGCGCTGCAGGTCACGGCGTTGACTGCCTGCCGACGCCTCCGTCACGACAGCTGCTTTTCATTGGCCGCTGCTCTGAAAGGAGCAGCCCGCCGCTACGGGCGTGCCTTGCAGACCGCATTCATCAACACGTGCACACCTGAGCACATCAGCGTAAACATTTCACTCTGGGGAAAAGCTGAAGGAACGGTGAGGAGGAAGAGATAAGTGACACAATTTTGGTTGACACTGGAATTTGTGTTAGGGTCGAAGAGGGGGTTATTTAAAGCTGTGCCCTGGTGTCCCTTGTCCGTCCAATCATTGCGGTGTAGGGATACATGGTAACATGGAGTCAGAAGAGCTGAATCCCATCACAGAGGATGTCAGGGGTCCTGAAGACAGACGTTAGTAAAACGTATGATTGTGTAAAGTAAAGGCCCTTTTACACTAGTAGGCACATAATTAAAAGTCAAGAAAATGCTAAATAATCATTTCATTCAGACAAGATTTGAATATGCCGCACTTGGAGGAAAGGAGGAAGTGATAAGTGACACCATTTTGTTGAAACTGACTTAATAATGGCTTCATTGGCTTAATAAATTGAGCTTTGTCTACGTCTTCCGCTGAGATTTGGGTATTTTTGTTTGAGTTTGTTTCTCTTTGTTCGTCAAGGAGAGGAGTCGTTTTGGTTGTGCCTCCATTCTCTCTCCTTAAAGTAGTTTGTTGTTATTGCCCGGTCGTAAAAGCCTCTCCTTGGGATGAAATCGACCGTTACGCTTCCATCATCAGGAACAATACCGCACATTAACTCGTTCATGTGCATTAATATGTATATAGGCAGGCAGTTTGCGTGTATTTATTGTTGTTTGGAGAAGGCCTCTTAATCGTTTTCACACGATTCAACAAAAATTTAGTTTGAAGATAGTTATTTTCTCCTGCTTGATGGCACACTACAGATATAACGATTGCGGTTTCAGAGTGAGAGAAAGTGAGAGATAGAGAGAGAGTGTAAAAGGTCACTTGTCCGCCCCCACTCTGATCAAAAGGCTCTTGGTGGAGCCTGCGAATCACACCTTCACACACGCGGTAACACTTCAGATGACCTACCTTCATGAGCACAGACTCGCTCAGCTTCTCCCGGTTGACAATCTTTATGGCGACTTTCTGACACGTGACACAGTGGATTCCTAGCTTCACCAGACCTGAAACCAAAACACAGACACAAAGACACAGACAGAGAGTGTTATTTTAGTGTTATAACAATGGGAATGAAATCGGAACATAAAGCTATATCAATACACCATTTGGAACGTGATTATCCCCAACATTTTTAAGACAAAGCGCCCAGATTCTGACGTGAAAGGTACAGCGACTCCCAACAGGGTTTTTAAACAACCGTGTTTACCCACGGTATGATCTCCGTCACGACAATAAAATGTTTGAATAAGCGCTGTTTCCCCCACACACGTACAAACAAGCCATCTCTCATTCTCTCTGCAGTACTCTGCGAGACGTTTATGTCCTCATTCAGCGCCCCGATTTACAGTGTGGAGGTAAAACCCAAAGCACCTCAGGGCTCTGCAGCTCAGCCAGGGAGCTAGCCACAGGCACTATGCCTCGTGGCGACGCAGGTTCGACTCCCACCCGGGGTCATAAGCTACGCCATTACCCCTCTCTCCTTCTCTTAAATTGACTGCATTTATGCAGCGCTTTTCTACCCAGTGGCCACTCAAAGGGCTTTACAATATTGCCTGACATTCACCCATTCATGCTCACATCTACCCACCCACGACGGTGTCAGCCACGCAAGGCGACAACCAGCTCGTCGGGAGCAGTCAGGGTGAGGGGGTCTTGCTCAGGGACACCTCGACACGCACAACTTGGGGGAGCCGGGGACCGTGCTAGCAACCTTCAAGGAGCCAGCCAACCCGCTGTACCTCCTGTGCCGCCCTTCTCTTCTTCTGTCTCTCTTCACGCTCACGTCCGTAGAGGCAAACAAACATAATATACCACTGAGCACCAAACACAAAACACTCAACGGACAATTTACCCGAGTTCCTGCTACGCTGTCCACATCCAATTTAGATGACAGTTTACATATCTACACCCCACCCCCCCCCCCCCCCGTCACCAGCTCAGTCTATTTCATTTGTTGCTGCTTGGGAGGACAAACTGTAAAATAAATGTCAAAGCGCAATTGCTTTATCTCCCCTACGCCGGCGCAATCCATCTTTATCAAAGAACCGACACCATGAAGTACGTTCCACTTTGTACTGCGGAAGCTCCTCAGTGAGCTGTGGAAAATGCCACACGCGCATATTCAGCTCTTCATTACCTGCTCCCTGTACACAGACTTCACAGCAGAAGGCGTGGATCTTGAAGAAAGAGAGCGGTTCACCCATGGGTTCACCCGTGGCGAGTGACTGAAGCCACACGCTGCAGGAGCGCCGAGCCAATATGGCAGCCTTGGGGGGCTCCCCGACACGTGCAGTTAGAACCGAAATGGCATCTCGGGCAACATTCACGATGCATCATTGATCTCGCTGTTGTTGGAGCTCAGGGACGGTAACCTCGACGCAGGCTTAGAAGGACCCGGCAAAACACATCTGATTTGGTAATGAATATTTTAGGTTGATCTTATTGCTTTTGTTTGTGTGTACGTGTGTACGTGTGTGTGTGTGTGTGTGTGTGTGTGTGTGTGTGTGTGTGTGTGTGTGTGTGTGTGTGTGTGTGCACGTGTGTGTGCACGTGTGTGTATGTGTGTGTGTGCGTGTGCATGTGTGTGTGTGTATGTGGTAGCGTGCACGTGTGTGTGTGTGTGGCGTGTGCACGTGTGTGTGTGTGTATGTGGGCGCGTGAATGTGTGTATGAGAGAAAGGGTAAAATAAACAAAGAAGAATGCTCTCGCAGCATTCATTTATACCAATAAAAGAGAAACAGAACCTTCAAAAAGGTGACAGGAGAGGAGAAGTGAGAAGGTATGTGCCTCATAGCTAAGGGCTTAAAAGGGACGTGGCAAAGCCATTCAATTAAAATACTCAGCAACTCTGCTTCATTGATTTATCTGTCTTTCATTTCACCATTTCACCCTGCTGTACTCTCTCATCCGATCATTCCTCCTCCTCCTCACTTATTTTGGGCGGAGATATGGAGATATGCGTTCTGGGTCTAAAGACTTATTTTTGAAATCTCCAAAGGTTAATCACTAGCTTGTTCAATCTAAAGCTTAAGTGTTTGTAATGCCCAAGGTTAATTTCAACAACCATACAAACTACTTTATGTATTTAAAAGGTGCTTGAGGGACACTCTTCTTCAACAGTCCACGTAACGAGAAGAACAAGAAAATGCTAAATGATTATTTGCATTTTAATCAGTTAAAG
>NC_079425.1:2664990-2667490 GCF_026213295.1 Gadus chalcogrammus
GCGGCCTAATCGTTTATTCAGAATCGAGTACTTAACAAAGCCACGTAACAAGTCCTCATAACACACTGTACATAATCAGTGTCACACGCACGCGCACACGCACACACGCGGTTTGAGATGAGAAGGGGCCGTGACTTGAGGCTTTTTGACAGCGCTCCAGTCGGTCTTAATGGAGGCGCTTCTGTCTTGCCAGAAAAAAGGGCCATCACTGCGAAAGCTTGTCAGGAGGAGAGGAACGACTAAAAAGTTTGGAGCACTTAACTTTAATGACTGTAGGCTTATTTTTTTATTTTTTATATAACACCCATGAGGAAGAAGCAGTAGAACTTCATAATTAACCCACTGGAGAGGGTGAGGGAGAGGGAGGGGGAGAGAGAGAGAGAGAGAGAGAGAGAGAGAGAGAGAGAGAGAGAGAGAGAGAGAGAGAGCAGAGAGAGAGAGAGCAGAGAGAGAGAGAGAGAGAGAGAGAGATCAGAGAGAGAGAGAGAGAGAGAGAGAGAGAGAGAGAGAGAGAGAGAGAGAGAGAGAGAACGTAAGGGTGAGCAAGAGACAGAGGGACAGAGAGACAGAGAGACAGAAAGAGAGAGGGTGAGGGTGGAAGAGAGAGCGAGGAAGAGAGAGAGAGCGAGCAAGAGAGCAAGAGCAAGAGAGCGAGGAAGAGAGAGAGAGCGAGCAAGAGAGCAAGAGCGAGAGAGCGAGGGAGCGAGACGGAGAGAGAAGGAGAAGAATGATGATGATGTAGAACGGGGTAAAAAGAGAGATGATGAAAGGAGCAGAAAGGAGAATTGGAGGGAAAGAGGGGCCGGAGGGCTCTTTTGACAAAACCAAAAAGTACAGCGCTTAACTCCCAGTGCCGTGACGCAAGACATGGCTGCTCTCATTAGAGTAAAACATACACATCTCGGCTGCTTCCCTGTGAAGTACGGAGCCCTTTTAAATCCGAATGGGGTATGAATATGTACAATTAAATACAGGAGCGAAAGAAACCGCCCGTCTCCTGTCTCATTTCCTCTCCGAGGGATGGAGGTTTCCTGGGATGAGGGTTGACACCGCTGACTGACGCAGACGGCGCACTCATTCCTCAGTTCTTCACCACTCGCCGATCCAAACGCAGTATTCACGCCTATGGCCCGCTTCAGACCGCTTCTCCAGCGGAGAGCATGCTCTCGGTTCTGCTGACCCTCCGTATCGCTTGCACCACTGCAGTTGTCTCACTCATCCAGTGCCACAGTGTTCCCCAAAACCTCCAACAGGCGACCAGCAATACCAACAGCACCAGCACCACCACCTCCACCATCATCATCACTACCACCGTCACCACCACTACAATCTTCACCACCACCACCACCACCATTGCATGCAGGCAGACCTGTCTGTCTGACCACCGTAGCTTTCACATTCATCCTGTCCCCACTCGCCCACTGCCACTGCCACCGCCACCCCCAGCACCACCACCACCACCACCACCACCATTAATATCTGGTGCAGACAGACAGATGAACCAGCTCAACGCTCCCCCTTTCATCTGCTCGTGCACCAGTGTGACGACGGAACGGCATTCTCCCACTTTGCAGGCCTAATTAACTACCAACAGCTGGCTGCAGGCCATGGAGTGCGCAGCGAGGCCCTGGAATACACACACACACCCTGCCAACCACACGGCCCTGTTCGAATAGCAAAGAGTGAGGAGGTGCACTCACACACACACACACACACGCACAGGCACGTGTGTACATGCGTACGCTCCTTCGTCACACCTCCCCTGGAGGGATTCCTCCGCTGGTTTACGGCGGAGCATGCAGTCCGCTTTTTTATTCACAATTGTGTAACAGCTCATGCGTAGCTCGTAGCTGCCGCCGCCGCCGCCGCCGCCGTAGCCGTGGCCGCTATACAGGCCAGCCGAGAGCCGACGCAAGCGCCACTGAAAGTGAATTACATTTCAATCAGCCTCAATGCTAATCCCTCCTTGATGCGACGCCAGCCTTGCGACAAATTTCCACATTTGATTTTTGTTTCCCGTTGCTGCATTGTTTCGCCGGTGGGAATTGACGTCAGACTCGGTTGGAGATACCATAAGGGGGAGGGGGGGGGGGGGGGGTTGTAGCGTTGTTATTCACAGATTTTCTTTGGTGAATTACAACGTGAGAGCGGGAATGGAAGCAGGCCACCAAGGGAGAAGGAAAAGGTAGAGGACACAGAGAGAGACGGATCCTGCTGACAGGATGCCACGTCACAGCAAAGTACTAGATGGATATTCCATGGGCACATCTACAGACACAGGTAAACACATCTCACATCTCACATTAATATTATAGAGATCATGTGCACCATTTCACCAACACCATTAGCATTCCCTACCATAACTATAAGCAAACATTACTTTGAATGCAGAAGTGACGAGGGATTCAGAATTGCTCTGATGATGCGGTTTCCTGTTGAAATATTTAGCACAAACATTATTTACATTTCTCCAGACTCCCGCTCCCTGCCTGATCTTAGA